>NC_058409.1:114494378-114590819 GCF_002201575.2 Neomonachus schauinslandi
GGGGAAAAAGGAGGGTGAGGGGGGAAGGGAAGGAGGGGGAAGGGAAGGAAGGGAAGGAGGGGGGAAGAGAAGGAGGGGGAGGGGGGAAGGGAAGGAGAGGGGAGGAAGAGAAGGAGGGGGGAAGGGAGGGAAGGAGGAGGAGGGAGGGAAGAGAAAGGGAAGAAAGAAAAAAATTTTAACTTTATTGAAATTTCTGGTTTTTTCCTTTAATGCTTCTCTTATAGTTACTTAGATAAATCATTTAAGTAATCACCATTCATAAAATCCCAAGTTTCTCTTCCTGAAGGGGGTGTTTCTATTGGCAGCTACCAAGAAAAAAGAGTAAAAACTCAATTTGTATGACAAAAAATGTAATTTCTTTTTCATTCCAGGGACAGCCACAGAATAAATGCAAAGGTATTTAGGATCTTTGTAGGCCTCAGGGACTCTTATTTTGTTCCCACATCCTACCTTAAGTATAATTTTTACATAATTGGAAGAATTTATTTGAGTTGCAGTTGACTAATGATGTTCTGTAAACATGATATTAACAACTAATGTCTATTTTGTGATTTCCTTCTCATTTTTTTGTAAGTTTGGTATTTTTAAAAATAGTTAACTCTACTTCTTTTGTATATAATTTTGGAGTCTTTTTTGGTGCTGTTGTTTGTTTCACATTTTTAAAAATTTTCATGGACTCTGCTTGATGGTTATCTCATCCCTGGAAGCATTATAGCAACACACAAAACAGGAAGGCCAGGTCACACACAACAGATTTGGCAATAGGTTTCTGGTTGTAATTTAAAGAACCTTCTGTCCCAAAATACATTTCTTGCAGGTCTCCCACAATTAATCATTCTACTATTGATAAACATTTCTCCATCCTACCAGCCTCCCATGTGTATACATAAATAAATAAATGTTACTGCATTAACAAATTACTCTAAATCGTAGATTTAAAACAGCCATAAACATTTGTTATCCAATTTTTGTGGGTCAGGACTTCAGGACCAGCTAACCTAGTAGGTTCCGGCTTGGGTCTCTCCGAGGTTATAATCAACGTATCCTCCAAGGGCACAGTCAACTCATGGTTGGCTAGGGCTGAAGAATTCTCTTGTAAGAATTCTCCCTCCGGTGGCTGGCTGACAAGTTGTACTAGCTGTTGAGGAAAGCTCAGCTCCCGGCCACAGCGGGCCTCTTCACAGGCTGCTCAAGGGTGCTTACAACATGGTCGCTAGCTTCCAGGGAGAGGAGGAGCCAAGAAAGAGCAAGGCAGAAGTGACAAGTTCTCCTGGGACTAATCCTGCAGTCAGACACAGTCAGTTTCACCATAGTGTTTGTCAAAAGTGAGTCACCGAATGTAATAAACAACTCACATTTTTAGGCAAGTGAAATTAGTCTCTGCATTTTGAAGAAAGGGGTAACAAATGACTTGGGGACATATTTTAACTACCACAGATCATGTAAGAATTCCAGAAGAGTTGTCCTTAATGAAGACAATGCTTTAACTCAGATAAAAAGAATCTAAGAATTATCATTTATTTCTATGAGTAAACACAAACCTGCCTTTGAGGGCCAGAAATTCCATTTAGAATAGAACCATTCATTCTTAAATATGCACATATATTTTTAAGAATGGAAAGTCTTCCTTTTAAAATAACACTAAACTCAATTCCTTGGTGACCTTGGAATTACATTATTTTTCAATAACTTATATTCATTGATCAGCCAAACAGTTTGACACCTTATTTATGGGCTACTGTGATGGATCACATCTGTTCCCAAAGTAAAGTAAACAAATTCTCATTTTAGATAATTAGAGTAAGAGCCCAGATTTGATTATATTTTCTGATATATTTGTTATCTTTTGTTACTGAAAAATTAAACCCAAACCTTGAGTAGATCATAATGTACATCTTAAAAAATCTAAAACATAGTTGATAATGTTAGTAGACCCCTAAATAAGTAGACCCTTAAATATATATACTATTTGTATACATGTGTTAAAGTGATTTTATATTTCTCCAAAAAGCAGCAAAGATTCCTTTTTAACCTGTGATTGTGATAATGTCAAATATAGAATATTTGTAGGAGGGACTGAATATGTGTGTGCTGCATGCATGCGTATATATGGGAAGAAAGGGAAACAGAAAGAGAGATCTCACCATCTGTGTTTTGGATGTCATGTGAAATTGATCTAACCCACTGCTCTCTTGTAGTTGAGTTTCCAACAAAGTGAACATATCAGCAAAGCACTGACAGATGCAAGGAAAACACATAACATCCAGAATTCTATCCTTGTCACAAAATGTAACCCTTAGTAAACATATTATTTAGTCTGATCTAATTTCTCTAAGAATCATAACCTATTAGCTTCTCCTGTTATAAAGGAATGCATTCACCGTCATATGTTCTTTGGTTTGTAAGGATTCCCACAGGTTCATAGTGGCCATACAGTTCACTATCGGCCACATCTACCTAGAAAAGACTTCCATCCCCTCTGCAATTGGTTAAGCATGCATAATCTAAGGCCAATTAATTTTCCTACAAACATGCCTTTAAAACATCTTCATGTTTGGGATTGAAAATTAGAATAGTTTAGATACGGAATATTTCTATGTTTCTTTTTTCCTCCTTTTTCTCCTCTTTTTAATACATATCCAATCAAGGGGGGGGGGGCCTTGATTGAGGTTTATGTGCCAGAACTGGGTATATTTTTTGCCTCAAAAAATGCTTTGTCAAATCAACTGTTATCTCTATATACATTCTTGTGCCAGGTGCCTGCAAGGACTCCTTGATATCAAGTGTCAAATAATCTTTTGAAATGTTAATAATTAAAAGATTATATATTTATACACATACGCATAATTACCTATATTATATACAAGGAGATAAGGCAGAAAAGACCTTGTAGTCTTTAATATTATTTTTCACCCAAATCTGTCATTATTTGCTTCTTAACTGATGGGACACACTAAACTATTTTATTCTGACTCAAGTACTTTAAACCAGAGATCACTACCTCATGAAGTACTAAGAAAGGCAGAGATAATAAAATGTGGTTATTAAGCCAGTGGATATTCCCACTACCCTTGACAGCAATAATTAACCCTTATCTTCCATGGGCTGGTGCTCATCAGAACTCCATACACAGACACAGCTATGAATAGTACTGTTTAATCCATGTGAAAACCAAGGTGTAAAGGTCAGTGATGTGTCTAAAGTTGATTACCAAGTTAAAAATAGGCCCTTTTTCTTCTGACACTTGGTTTTGAATCTAGGCTTCCTAAACAGACCTTTCCTCCTAAGCCCTCAAATCATGTCAGGAACAACTTCAGACACCAAATACTAAATTTCTACCAACAACAAACACGTAAGGAGGAACTGATTCCAAGAATTAAGCCATACAACTGTGTGTTTAGAGGCATCTGGATGGCTCATTTGGTAGAGCATGTAACTCTTGATCTTGGGGTCGTGAGTTCAAGCCCCACATTGGTTATAGAGCTTACTTAAAATTTTTTTTTAAATTAAAAAAAGGAAACATTAATTTAAAAAAAAACAACTCTGTGTGTGTGTGTTTAACTATGTCCAATGTCTAGATTTCAAGTGAGATTTTTGATGTCTACATAATGGATCTGTATGAATCCATAATCCGTATGTGGAGTAACAAAGAGCAGAGCACTTGCCTGAATACAGACACAGAGTTTCTCCTCATTCAAGAAAGCACTTCTCAGCAAAATGCAGTCATGTCTGCAGAGGGAGACCAGGTCATTGGCAACAGTTTGGGCAATCTGTCACCAATAAAAAATATTGCCCTCTGGAGTGGTTTAAGAGTAATAAACAGGGTTAAAGTTAAAGTCTCAAAGGAAAGTAATTAAATGCTTTTGAGCATTTAATTGGGGGTCTCTTTTTTGCAGCTACAAAGGTACAAGTCTCTACACACTGGACCAAGTCCATTAGTTGGTTTAAATTGTATTGGAGGTTGGAGGAGTCTCTCAGGCAACTGCTTTCTTAATTTAAATAGACAAAAACAAGCAGAATGCTTCCCTTTTCAGCCACTTTTGAAGTTATGGTAGAATTACTTTAAACAGCTGATAGCTCTGGTTATAACTCTTCTAGCAAAGCTTGGGAGCACTTTGAAGGAAGACCTGAGTAACTTGGGAAAATACAATTCTTACTTTTCCCAGGACAGCACACTTCGGGGAGGACAGCAAACTTCTCTCTCCCGTTGGTTGGTATGTTCCCCAAAATGATTTATGCTGGATCTAGCATAGAGTGATACCTAATGGATATTTGCTAAGGTTCTACCAGAATGGCTTCTCACCAAATGCATGGAGGGAGTAATGGGTTCTAAACAAAGAGATGGAGAAAGTAGTGGCCACACAGAAGGCAAAATCAGAGGTTACTGATTTCAAGTTATTTAGAAGCAGGAAAAAATTCCATTTCTCAAAAAACTGTATCTCCCATGACCAACTCTAAGGACTAAAATTTTATAATTATGGGCTCATACTTATTAAAACTCTACTGTACCTGGGAGAAAGAAGACAATGTGCTTAATAACAATTTGTATTTCTCTATAAGGAATCTTTAATATGCTTACCTATTGCAGTTTAGACAGAGAAACAGAGAGGGTTCACTTGTATTTAAAGCTCAGCTCCTCCAAGACAGAAGTTGCTGCTACCCTCTGTTCTCCACCACCATCCAAGCTCTCTCCCATTGTATCAGAATTGCCAATTTTTGTGTCAGTCTGCTCCACAAAGCAGTAAGGCCTTGAAAGCATAGGCCATCCTATCCATTGCTCTATTCCTAATATTTAAAGCTATTCCTAGTGTATTTTTAATGCTATATTAAGATTCTATAGAGAAATAGAACTAATGGGAGATACAGATACAGAAAGAGAGGAAGAGAAATCTTTGTAGGAATTAATTGACTCACTCCATCTGCCATCTGCAAGCTGAATAACCAGGTAACCCAGAGGTGTCATTTAGTCTAAATCCAAAGACCTGAGAACCAGGGGACTTGATAGTGTAAGTTCTGATCCAAATCCAAAAACCCAAGAACCAAGAGCACTGATGTCCGAGGAGAGGAGGAGATGGATGTCTCAACTCAAGCAGGAAGAAAAGGTGTCCTTCCTCTGCTTTTCTGTTCTATTCAGGCCCTCCACTGATTAGGTGAGGCCTGCCTCCCCGCCCTGGGGAGGTCAACCTTCTTTGCACAGTCCACCAATTCAAATGATAATCTCTTCTGGAAATACTCGCACAGACACACCCAGAAATAATGTTCTACCAGCTACCTGGACATCCCTTAGCCCAGTCACGTGGATACATCAAATTAACCATCACAATTACTAATGAATTATTTAATAAACCAATATTGATCACCAAGGGCACACTTCTGAGCAAAAGGTGGTACCCATGACAAGTGAAGGGAGAAGGAAAGGTGAAGAGAGAAAACACAGCAGAGTTTACAGCAGTGCCTGGGCCAACCCAGAATAGATAAAACTGCAGTCAAGGCTCCTGGAAGTCAGTAGCATAGTAGGGTCATGCTCCCCACAAAGGCTCTAGGGAAGACTTCTTTCTTGCCTCTGCTAGCTTCTAGTTTGCCCGCAACCCTTGGTGCTCCTTGTCTTGTAGCTGCCTCACTCCAATCTTTGCCTCTGTCTTCCAGTAGCCTTCTCCCCCCTGGGGCTGTGTCTCTGTGTCCAAATTTCCCTCTTATCGTAAGTCATATTGGATTTAGGGTCCACCCTAACCCACTAGGACCTCACCTTAACTTGATTACAATTGCAAAGACCTTATTTCCAAATAAAGTCACATGTACAGGTTACAGATAGACATAAACTTGGGGGGGCAAGGAGACACTTTTCATCCAAGTACACCAGCTAAACATAGAAACGAATCTATGCTCGTTTGTTGGGCTTCATAATTTACAAGGTTTTTTGTTATATTTTGCAATGCCTTTGTGGCCAATCATTGATTTGAAGAAAAGAAGGACTCGCCATTATTATATCCAACAACTGAGCCCAGCAGTGCAATTTTAGATTGAGATGGTTAAACTTTTTTGGTTTCTATGGAGATTATCTACTGAATAGTTTACTTACTGCCCCTGAGCTGTCAACGCATACTGTTTAATTTATAAAGCTGATCTAAACCTCTATGGGGGAAAAAGCCACCAATATTTCTCCAAACTTACTTGGATTTATTTTCAGTGTCAGACAAGACATAACATTTATTATGATTCACCTTAGCATGATGACATTTCATTTTTCTTGTTGAAGAAGATGTTCCAGAAAAAAGAAAAAAAGTTCAAAATCTCTTTAGTCTTCTGGATGTCTTATAATAAATGAGGGGTTCTGCTTTTCTTCAGTGCTTCAATAGCAAGAAATGTTTATATTTCAAGACTAAGCCCCCACTGAATATTTACAAAATTTGTTGCGAGGTGTTGAACTATAAATCTAAAGTTTGAAATCTACATCAAATATAAGAGAAAAGCCCATTTTTTTAAAAAAAAGTGTAAAACAAAAAGTGAGAAGTAAAAATGTAAATATTTTAGAGGCTTATTTAAATCTTTAAGTGTCTTTCTCACAAATAACACATAAAACTTATTTTATCAAATGTTCTTTGGTCTTGTCATTCAGAATATAAGACACTGAGTTATCTTAGAGGGATAACGGACACAAAGTTTAGATTATCAGAACTTTAGAAATATTAGAGGATTTAACACATAAATAAATGTGTATGAACTTAATTTGTATGAGCAAAGTTTTACAGTGTTGAAATAAATCAGATCTTATATTTTGTGCTTTTATAGACTAACTCATATCTGAAACAGTCTTTTACAAATAGTGTGAAAAATCGTGTTCTTCATTCTAACACCTAATGAAAGCTAAAGTCTAACTTAGAAAATAATCACTGGATATTTAAAAATGGTGATACTGAGTCAAATTTTCAATGTTAAGTTTGTTGCACAGTGGAGGTATATTTATGTGCATCTTCTACCCTTCTCTTATTTTGAACTCACATTTCTAATAAATCTGTACCTTCCCTCACACACAGAGCAATCCAGATAACTTAAAATATTTACTAAGTTACAATACTTACTAATAATTTACTAAGTATTTTGAGTTCTTAGATATTACGGCTTTAGGGAATATTCCGGGACTTCCACCTTTTTTGAACCCGGGAAAATTAGTAGCTTTGTAACGAATGCTTGTTGCCACAATCAACTGAATAGCAATAAAGATTCGTTTGATCGCCAAATAAATAACAAATGGGTAGGAATGCATTAACATAAATGGAAACCACATAAAAATTTCATGTTCTATGTCATGTTTCTAGAAACATGAACTAGAAAGAGGGAGAGCCAGAGAAAGAGAAAGAGAGATGGAGAGATTGGAAAAAGCAAGCCAACCAACAAAACAAAACAAAATGAAAACAAAGGTGAACCAGTTCCAGAGAGGATATTTAAAGCACATTTGTGAGGAGTCAATTAAATGGTGTTTTATCCTTTTACTGTTGTTTGTTTCTATAGAACAAAACAACAGATAAAGAAGATAGTTTATCTGTTACCACTGTCATTCCAAACTGGCCCGATAAGAATGTCCCACCAAAAACTCAATCTACATTAAAATGGTTAATTTCATGATTGCATACAGACATGGCCTTTGTGTCTCAAAACACTCTCCCAGAAGTCACTGAAAGTATGTTAATAAATTACCATGCTATTTTAGGAAAAATTTATACATAATTCATTTCCTAAACAATAGAACATGAAAAATTACACTTAAGCTTTACCTTCCCTTGGAAATAGTAAGTGAAGTTCCTATTATAGGTGTTCATACTTGTTCTCTAGTTAAACATATTTATCTCTGAAATACATTTATCACTTTCTCTACACCGTTCATTCAAGCATCAGCTCAATCTCACTCGCCCTTCCAGGGTTAAATCCTATCAAAAGCTGAAAGCGAGACTTAAGCAAAATTAGGCATTCTGAAATCATGTGTGGAGGGGCTGAGCTTTGACGGCAGCAGAGAGAACGTGATTAGGAGCCAGACGAAGTGCGTTCTGGTTCCTGTTGGGTTTCCAAGCCACCAACTCCATGTGATCCTGCGTAATTCACTTTCCTGTCTCTGAGTCTCAGCTTCCTCATCTCTGAAACGAGAGTTGCCAACAGAACATGCTACTGTCCACTGGCCAAATAAAATCATCACCTGTAAAGGCAACATATTGCCATTTGTAGAGAACAGGAAGGCATGTGTGACAATAAAAATAGATGTGCTGAAGAACGACCAGAAAGACAGCCCAAAAAGTACCTATTTTTTAAAAAAAGAAAGCAGTACTCCAATGATCTTTGATTTGCTACTGACTCACTGCTTTTATTATTCAGACCCATATTTCTGGAAAAGAAAATTACCTCAGAATAAAAAAAAAAGCAGGATTTTCTCCACTCTAAGCAGTTATTTTTCTGTAGTGTTGCAATCATAGGACATGGTTTTTATTTGCTAAATAGTGAATCCCAAGCTCAAACACAAAAATGACCTCACTCTGGCTTACCCCCACCTGCTGACAGCCATGAAGCATATTAAAAATAGAATTCTTTACAAAGGAGTCTGTTGTTTCTCTAATAACTGCATTTTGGGTGAGTGTTTTCCCTTCCCCTAGTTATAGCAGTCCTGTTCTAAGCAATCCTTTAAGAAATCAAATATTTAAACAAGAAATGAGACATATGGAACTTTGCCTGCCAAGCGAGGCTTGTTGTCAAGATGAATATCTCACTTTGGGACCACTTCAGCTAACATTACCTAGAAAATTTTGAACTTATTCACTGATTTATATTTTCAGTCTACAAGTGCATGACCAATCATACAAACCAAAGGAGGAAACTTAAGTTAGATCTAAATATTCCTTAAATAAATATGTTCAATAGAGTTTTTCATCTCTAAAGTAGTTGTGGACAAAACCACATGAAGAAATTGAGAATTCTTATTAGTCAAGATGCCCCACTAATTTTGGAGCTATGGGATTGGCAATCTGCCTTCCATGAAAGGGCCAAGATAGTGAAATTTTAACCACAGTGTAAATTTTAAAAGTTATTTTTGAATTAGCATGTAATCTTTAATTAGACCAACAAAATGCAAAATAACAAATCCAAGGATATTCCCAAGCAACTTGTTTCTTAAGCTTTCCACATTTTTCTCATTGCAACTTTATACAGACTATAATCCTAATTTGTATTGTCTGCTAATAATCAACTCAGAAAAGCTCCTGTTTGAATTAATACAAATTCCAAGATCCAATTTCTATAATGGGATTTTACTATATATTATTTCCTTTGTAAAACTCCTGGAAACTGATTAGATTGTCAATATAAAGGGTGTGGAGTAATTCTGCTAAAAGTTCAGAAAGGGACTGAAGAGATCCTTCGCCTCATGGTACTTTGGGGCCATGGGTTCTGGCCGAGGACCAGATTCTGTCAGCTTAGTCAGTTTGACCATCTGCCTTAACTTGGGGTGAATCAGGTTGTGTTTATGTGTGCCCACATACCTGACTGAATGTGCAGTGTGTGTGAGTGTGTGTTGACCAATATTAGTTTGACTGAAATTTTTGATCAGTTATTTTATGTCATGTAGATATAACCTCATTTGACCTTCCTTTAACAACTTAATTGGCAGGAGCAGATAGACGTGGCTAAAGAATTCTTTTCCTTTTTCTGTGCGTAGTGCTAGCCAATTGAGGAAATATAGAAAGAAAAGTGATAGCATGTGTTATGGACTGAATGTTTGTGTCCTCTCTAAGTTCGTATGTTGAAATGCTACCCCCACTTTGATGGCAACTAGTGGTGGGTCCTTTGAGGGGTAATTGGGTTCTGAGGGTGAAGCTCTCATGATATTAGTGCCCTTATAAGAAGAGACAGGAGAGCTTGCTTCCTCTCTGCACCGTGTGGGGACATAACAAGAAGGTCCACTGCCTGTAAACCAGGAAGAGTATTCTTCCCAGGCACTGGATCTCCTTGTGCCTTAATCTTGGATTTCCCAGGCTCTAGAACCATAGGAAACAAATGTTTGTTGTTTAAGCCATCCAGTCTACGGTATTCTGTTATAGTAGCCTGAAATGATGAAGACAGAAGGATTATTTTTTCTCTCTTAGTGACAAAGAGAAAACTTCAGTGTTGTCCCTAGTATGAAAGGGACAGCTATTTTATTAAAAAGTTCAATTCAGAAAAGAGTGATGACTTCATAAAAACTTTAAACTTCCAAACCAGATCATCAACTATATGTCAAGGTTTATGAAGGCAAATACCTACTAGGAATATACCAGAAAAGAAAACACTCCATTTCTTCTGAAATGTGAACAAAAATGAGTATGGAATATATTTGTAAGGAAACCACTCTGTCATAGTGATAATAGAAGTGACTGCAACATCCACTGTGGAGAGAAAGGCCAAATAATTCTTTTTGCAGTTACTTAATTTTAACAAACAACCTAAAATAAAATGCAACAATGAAAATAATTTAGAAAATATTTTCTTTCCTTTTTTTTAAGATTTTTTTATTTATTTGACAGAGAGAGAGAGAGAGAAGAGCAGGGGGAGAGGGAGAAACAGGTTCTCAGCAGAACAGAGAGCCCGATGCGGGACTTGATCCCAGGACCCTGAGATCATGACCTGAGCCGAAGGCAGACGCTTAACCATCTGAGCCACCCAGGCGCCCCAAAAGTATTTTCTTTAAGAAAAGTAAAATTTCAAGGAAACATAGGATGTAGTTCTGCCCTCCTTGCTGGCCAAAAAATAATAATAATCTATTCTATATAGAAAGATATCTGTGGTAAAGCAGCAAGTATCTCTAAGAAAATAGAAGAGAACATACTGCAAACTGTGACGGAGCAGGTATATAATAAAAAAAAAAAAATTCACAGCTGAGAAATAATTGGGAGGGTACAAATATAACAAATATTTGCAAAATACCATATTACATTTTTCAAAATAACAAAAGCAAATTTTTTTTCTAACTTATCTAGACCAAAATGTTACCTACAGACTCCACTGTGGTTTATAAGATAAAAATGGTAAGCTAAACACAAGGCATTATTTCTTCCCAACTGCACCCCCCCACCATCGTCTCAAACCACCCCCCACCCCCAGAAAATCCTTACTATCCTTGGAGAACCAAGGACTAATGGTGGTGCAGGACCTTTTATGAATCACTGAAAGACAGAAAGTAGATTGGAGAAGAAAGCTGAGGGAACCACAGCTTAACATTGATGCAAATGTTGAGAGCAGTTTCAGGGCTACTCTAGTTTCAGAGACTCGGGAAATAGTTCTGGGCAGACCATCAGCATAACTGATTGGGAGACCCCAGTGGAGAATTTAAGAGCAGAGATTCCTAAGTCTTTTCTGTTCACACCCCTCTTAGTGTCTCAGTAATTTTTTCATCCTGCCCTGAAGAAATACCTAATATTTCTGGGCACCTGGATGGCTCAGTCGTTAAGCGTCTGCCTTCGGCTCAGGTCATGGTCCCAGGGTCGTGGGATCGAGTCCCACCTCAGGCTTCCTGCTCGGTGGGAAACCTGCTTCTCCCTCTCCCACTCCCTCTGCTTGTGTTCCCTCTCTCACTGTGTCTCTGTCAAATAAAGAAATAAAATCTTTAAAAAAAGAGAAAAAAAGAAATACCTAATAGTTCTATTTATTAAGTAGCTAGGTACAAACAATTGAAGTAATTCTGTCTTAACAATAGTCACTTAAAAAGGTAACACAACTGAAAGATAAATATATTTTTATTTCATTCGTAAGCAACCACAAATATTTACTAATGGGATGTGCACAACGTATTGGGGGCACTATACCACTTTTCAAATCGTGGAATCAGATGAGACACCTAATTTCCTATTGTAAATTGATTTTCACCTGGCACTTGCTTTTATTCACAGCAAACTCCAAAATACCGGCTTCACAAAAATATGATATCAGCTAAAGGAACGTGGCATGGTCTGATGTTGAAACTGCAACCTGGTAGTTCTCATGGTGTCTGACACATGGTGAATATCACTACTTTTCTCTTGAAATTTCAAAATATCCCATGGTGCCCCGTGATTTTGCTGTGGTGCCTGGGGACATCTGAGAACCAAGTCGCTAGATAGTCTGAAACTTTTGTGGCAAAGGGGGCAGCAAAAACATCGGTCCCCAGGGCCTAAGGATGCTTGGGTCAGAGAAACAGTGCCACATCCTCCTGCAAGGTGCACCCAAAGAGAACACTGATATTTTGAGCTCTTAAGATAGACTACTTCACACCACCCTGCGACAGAGCCTGAACCTTCCTTGCAACCATTGAAAGCAAGATATATCCACAGAAAAATAGGAAAATTCAAGTACAAAGACAAGCACAAAAACCAACAAACATTTGAGCAAAGTTAAAACCTTAAAAGCGAAGCTCCCAGCTCTAAAATTGAAGAATTTCCATAAAGAAAGTTTATGTGTGTATATATATATATATATATATATATATGGTATGGTATATATATACGCATATGGTATATGTAGATACCATATATATATAGTCAATTTCCTACAGATACAAAAGAGGCTACCACATCCCCAAAACAAGCACAGGCAACTATGAAAAAGAACAAAATCAAGATCTCAGAATCTGATTGGCACATGGAGCCAGGTAGAGAGGAAAACAGCAAGCTGAACATTTGGACTGAAAAATTTTCTCCAATATATATGTATGAACATGAGTGATAATACTACTGATTGGAATCATATATTTAGCATGACTAATACAAGACTGGGCCCACAAGAGGTGGTCAAAAACAGTAGTTTCCTTCTCCTTCCTTGGATTTTTAAATTACGGTCTAATTTGAGTCTATCTCTCTCTCTCTCTATCTCTCTCTCATACACACACACACACACACACACACACTGCAAAAAAAAAACCTTCATAGTAAGGAAGAAATAATTTTTATCCCCATTTAAGAGGTGAAGAAATGAAGAACAAACCTAAGAGGTTTCATTATAATCACACAGCAAATTATAATGACAAAGCTTGGTCCAAATCCTCAGATTCCTATTTTGTGACTTTTTTCATCCTTTTGCATACTTTAAATAACCTGTGAAAATTGCACTCAAGATGAAAGAAAAATGATGGTATAACTGAAGAACTTCTTTGCTTGGAAATTTACTGAAAATGTTGGAGAGTGATAAAGTTATTGCAGTTCTAACAGGATAGAAAAGTAAAGTCTTAATCAACAGGTAGCTCATAAACAAATCACCTGGATGGAATGATACTCATTCAAATATTTTTTAAAAACTTAATGTGAATTTGAGATATTTTGGGTGACAATATATAATTTCTGATACAAAACCTTATGAGTTGCAGTTCTGATGGATTGCTAGCACAAATGTCATCTATAAAAATTATCTAGAGAAAACCAAGGAGTTTTGTACTTAAAAGTATCTTAGCAATTAAAGAGAATATATTTAAATGCAGAGGATCAGTTAAAGAAAAAAAAAAAAAACAAGCATCAGCTTTTAGAGAAAAGACAGCATAAAATACGTAAGAAGAAATCATGACCCATTAATAGGAAAACATGTTTAAGAGGACTGGAAAAGTGTGTGAAGAAGAGGAAATTGGGAGATACAATTTAGGTAGATTTATAAAGGGACTTTTTTAAGAGCATTTAAAAAGAAAATAGCTTAGTTACCATGGATGAATAAAGAATCAGCTTAGATTCTAGAAACCAGATGTATCTAAATTCATACCTGGTTGAAACGCAATGATTCCACAATTCTTTGATCTTCAAGGTTTCTTACAACTCCACAATTCAGAGAAGGGTAAGTAAAACTATCTATGAGCAGAGACATGTGAAAAATGAGGTCACCGAGAGATCAATGATGGATTGTACCTTATTTTAACTTTGTTTAAAATAATTTGTAAAAGGAGTTGCATAGTGCAAGTGCCAATCTCTACGTTTATATTAAATCTCTGAGCATAAACAACTTTAACAAAATGTATTTAGGGAAAATAACTTTAAATGTATTTATAAGAGGAAGAAATCTAAGCTCTTAGCTATAAGCAAAGAAAAAGAAAGAGGTGTCAATATACCTCATGCCTTAAAAGTTTCAGCCAGAGAACTTCTATGCTAAAAATGGTAGCAACTAATGTATTTTTTAGCACGGAGGGCTAGACACTGTGCTAAATCTTTGACATGCTTTATCTAATCTAATCCTCCAATAACCCTAGACGTAGGAATTAAACTTTTACAAAATTTAGGTGTATTCATCTCTGAAGTAGTGGGTGTAATATTATCTGCCACACTAAAAAAAATCTAACAGAAAATGCTAAGCAATGGGCAGCTTTTATAGTCAGGAGGTGAAAGGTTTTCCATGAGGATAGCCAAATAAATGTGGTAGTTTCTTTCACTGAGGAAAGACAAGGATTAATAAAATTAGGAACAAAGGCGATAAAATTAAAAAATGCATGTACTCACCAAATAGCAGAGTTCAACATCTAAAGAATATTCAATTAAATTGCATTAAAACATAAAAGGACACAATACATTTAGTGGTAGATATCAAACTAAATGATTTCCAGATTTGATGGAGACCAAAGCTATAATTAATTTTGAGAAGAGTTTAGCTGAATTAATTTTTGATAAAAGGTGGGGAGGCTTGTGGTATTTTAATTTGTTCATTTAGCAAATAATTCTTAGTCACTGATAGGTTCTAGGCACGGGGGCTAAAGTGGCAAAGTTGCTGTCTCTTGAAATCTGAGCAGATGGCCAATGAGGTGCTATTGTTACCAAAAAAACATAACATAATGGGCCATTGCCAAAAGGCATGGCCAGATGCCTTTCCAGGAAAGCTCCTCATAGTCTGATGCTGATACTTCTTCAGTCTTGGAGGCTTGGGAATCTTATTTCTTAGCAAATTAAGAGTGACTTTCTCTCAGAGTAGAATTACTTTGACCAAAGTTATGAAGACTAATGTTAAAAACAGAACATTCACTGACATAAATATAAATATAATATCTTGGAGCCCTATATATTCACATTGTCATAACTCAACACACACACACACACACACACACATATATATATATATATATATATATATATATATACAGCAAGCTAAATTATAATCAGAAAGTTGCCTGGTGAACATGGTATCATAATAAAGGGAATTGGACTAGAATCTCTTTGACCGAAATCTCTTCTTACCTAACTAGTGATGAGGACAAGTCATCATTTGTATCTATCACTCTTTTGCCAGTCCTTCCATCAGAATTAGTCAGAATCTAATCTTTGTCAGCTAGAAAGACATTTTGCCTCTTTTTTCTTTTCTGAGATCTATTATATACTGATTTGTAGCTTAATAATTGGAGGACAGTCATTTGTTGCTTATTCCAAATTCCACTTATTAACTCCCTTCTGCTCACATGAGAACAAAGACAACACCATGGAAGACCAAGAGGGTTTTCTATCAATTGTTCTTTTATTCCAAAGAAAGAGAACACATCCTAGGCCACCTGTAACATTGGTCGGCCAGTGTTTATTATCATCTTAGATAAGGGAAATTTCTGTCCAATAATAAAGATGAGTAGAAGACACTACCTTGAACCCAGTGGAAGAGCTGTGCTGTGAAGTAAAGTTGTCACCTCGGGGCTTTCTTTTGTTTATCCGTGAGCTAGCTTGTTGCCCTTAAGGTCTCAGATGGCATTACCCCCTCACCTTAGTGTCCCTTGTTACAGCTGAAAGCTTGGTATAAAGGGACACTACACCCACAGTTGCCTTTAAAAATGATAAAGTAAAAGGTCCAAGCAAAAATTAAATTTGTCTCCAAAATATATCTTCTAACTTGTTACTTTCTACAAATTTCAAATGCCATAGAATCCGATAGCTGCTGAAATAGACAAAACTCTTCATACATTTTGAGATGCCAAGTGTTTGGCGCATGGACTGTGATGAAGTTTCCTGTAAGATTTTCTTCAGAGGTGGACAAGTGGTCATCTGGTCCAGTTTGCCATCCGATGGCCTCGGTAGTGTTGCCATGAAACCTGAAGTTGGCAGCCAAACACTTGCAGAGTAATTTTGAGAGTCTCAGAATTTCAAGTTCCCGTTGTGGAGTAATAAAGCTAAACTAAGCTAGACCAAAGGATAATCATGAAGGAGTCACCATCACCAAACACCATTTCAAAAATGTCCTACTGCAGGAACTTTAATTAGGGCAATAATAGGATCATCCACAAACTCCACATCACTCATCTATCTTGCATCATGATTTAATCTAGGGAAGAAATTAATAAATAAACCAGCGAGACCCAATAAGGAACCTGAGACTACTGAAGATCAGGATGCAGGCAGGCATCATATGGCCAGGAGAACTGAAGTGAAGATCCTCTCTGCAGTGTGGGGGGAGTGAAACTACACAGTTTATCTGGGAAAGGCTAAGAGTATGTTGTACTCCCGAGACATAGGGGCTAGGAGACATTAGGCACCCACCCCCTCTTCAAACTCTTTTGGGGTTTTGGTCGTGGTTGTTGCTGTTGTTGCTGTTTTTAATCCTAGGAAGGCAGAGGGCACTTTGAGTTAATTCAGAGCCTGCAGAGGGCCAGATCTGTCACTGCAGCCTCCTAGTAGCGCCCTAATGCGATCTGACCCTCCCTGCATCAGGTGGCTCCGTTAAACGTCTTGTCCTTTGAGTCCTGGGCAATTAATTAATCCAGGAATGCAAATCCTGAATCCTGGGCTAAGAAAATACGAACTGATTTGGTAAACAAATGATATGTAAAATCTATACACAGAGAGCGGCAAGTGACAAAGGAAATTGCAAATGTCCCTAAACACTCTTTCCCATCGATTGGCAGAGAGAATCTAACACATACACAGAGGAGATGGAGCATAAAATTGGGCGGACTGATTCAGAGGTTTGTTTTGATTTTTAAAATCATTTATTAAAAATAAAATGAGTGTGCGTACGTGTGGGGAGGGGGAACAGGATTCCCTAACGCAAAGGGGCTGTCGGCAGACGATGTACAAATGAAAGCGCGCTCTCTAAATCTCCAAAGCACTAAATGTAGAGAAATGCGCAATTATCCTGGGACTCGCCCGGAGAAGGCAGCCTCCGGAGTTGAAGGCGAGCCCGTCCCTCAGGTCCCAGCCAGAGGAAAGCTAACGAGTGGACTGGAATTTCCCACGACTGCCTGAGGTGAGCTTCAGGAGGGGACCGGCCACGCGAAGTCGGAGACAGTTTTCAACCCGAAAACCAGCGCTTGCCCCCGCTGGGTCAGGGGGCGGGCGTCCCGGGAAAGACACCCTGTTGGGGATCTGGGGATCCCCAAGCGACTCTGCGGCAGCAACAGGCTGAGCAAAAAATTAAAATCCTAGTGAGAATAATAAAGTGGTCTGCAGAGCCGGCAGAACAGAAGCTCGTTCTTCAGTGCAGGGGTGCGGGGGGGCGTTTAGTGTGTCAGGGACGCGATCTCCCCGCCCCCCCCCACGCGCCCCACGCGCACACACACACACACACACATGCCCCCAGACCCGGGACTTCTCTTCCGAAGGCGCGTCCTCAGGGCCGAGGGGAAATAGAGGCAGAGACCCGGGACCGAGAAATCGAGAATCCAGGGCATCCCTCTCGCTGCTCAAGCCCCCATCCCTTTCTCCCGCAGGAGTCCCCTCGGCCCCGAGTCCAGAAAGCCGTGGCACGCGCCCGCCCGGGAGAGTCCCGACGAGTCCCGCGGGCTGGGGGCTCTTCGGCGGGAGGGCTGGGGCTCCAACTCTCACGGTCCTGGGCTCTGCCCCTCGCTCGGCTCCCGCAGGCCCAGGGATTAGCTGCACCGCGCAGTGGTCGTCCGGCTCCGGAGCCGCGGCGCTCAACCCGGTTCCCTCTGATGCTCCCACTCATGTTCAATCTTTTTCCCTTTTACCAACTGGCCTTTATTTTTACGTAGTCATCTTTGGGGGGCAACAATGCTAATAATCAGTTAATCTCACTCCTGCCTTTGTAGTCCTGCCTCCTTAAATATTTGTGCCCCTTCACGGAAAAGGCTACCCACAACCTGTCCTAAGAGGACTCCGGGGCCAGATGGGGTTCTCTTGTGGCTCTGAGACATTTACACAGAGACAGCTAGGTTTTGGTTTTAGTTTTGGGTGCCCGTTGCTTTTGATTGGGGGATTTGTGTTTGTTCTATGATTATTTTTCTTTTATCATGCAGTCAAGGAAAACTCTCAGTGTTTTAAGAAAACTTACTCTCCCCATCCTCAGGGACAGGAGTTCCAGTCCTAGACACTTTACTTTCTCCCTCTGTTTTTCCTCTACCCAAGTCCAATTTCTTAACTATTGTTTGCCCTTGATCTTTTTCCAAATTGCCCGGCCCCTGGCCGCCCCAGCCCCTCCTTCCATTTGCCCCTTTCTTTAATTTGTCTTGTATGTTAGACCTGGGTCAGCAAGCCTTTTGTGCTGTAATCCTGGACCAGTGTGTGTGTGTGTGTGTGTGTGTGTGTGTGTGTGTGTGTGTGTGGTGTTTCTTTTGTTATTTTCTCCCCTAACACTGCAGAAATGAAACACACATGCAGCTCTGTCGCCTCATATTTTCAGATGTTTTTCACACTATTGTCTGCTCCAGCCCGTTGAAAGTGCAAAGTGAAAACAGATGCATTTGAAAAGTTGTTTTTTTTTTTGAAAGGGGACAATCTTAGGATGGGGACTAACCCCTCAAATAAAGATAAGCAATAAATATAATATCAGATTTATAATGTGCATCAAGCAATCTTGATTAGCACCAAGGTGAGCTTTGGTGAGATTTTTATCATTTCCATGTGTCTGGACTACAAGAAGAAATCAATGGGGGAAGAGCTCTATAAATCAGCATTCATGTCAAGACAAATCAAAATAATGCCTCTATTATTTCAATCAATAAACCATTTTTATTCCCAACATCTGATATACACAGTGTGTGTCCATCTATTTGTATTTGGAATTGGCAGCTTAGAATTATACCAAAACAAACCTTTCAAAGATGTGTCAATAAAATTAAAATTTTAAAAAGAAGGACTCCAAAGGGTCCCTCCTTTTCTTTAGATCCACTCTATTCTCTCCATTTCGAACCCCATACACCCTAAGTCAGTAGGAGAGCTTTGCAATCTCTGCAAAGAACAGAATTGCTCAGAGAGGGGATAGAGGAAAGGGGTGGCTGTGGCTGGTTGGTAAAAGAAACCGAAAGTGACAACAGGCAATGACTCAGGCAGAGGAAAGCCTGCCTAGCTGTGGCTCCAACATATTCCCGAAGAGGAACCTACAGGGGTCATGGGCAGGCTTGATACGGTGCCCTCGTGGTTTGCTCAGAACCAACCCACCACCTCCTGCCACCAAAATCATGATTCCTCCAGCAGGTGTTTGGCTGACTTGCTGTTGGAAGCTAATTGGGGCGAGGCTAGCTGGAGGAAGATGGGAGAGAGGGTGGGAGGAAAGGGGGGGGGGAGAAAGAGAGAGAGTAAGAGAGAGAGAAAGGGAGAGAGAGGCGCTCTGGCTGACTGGTGGGCTGGCGGGTGGCTTTGTTAGTTTCGGGCAGATTTCTAGCCTTGTTTCTCAAAAATGTCCTGCAGTTTTGGCTTCCGTGGCAGCTTGTTAGATGGGGCCACAATTTTTAATAGATGCAAAAAAGGTAGAGAAGGAAGAGATTGATTCATTTATGAATTAACATTGTAGATACCTCTGCAGCAGTGGTATGTCTATAGTTTCCTTGGTTATTTCGTTTCCGAATTTACACACCCAGAAACCAAATCTCAATTATCCTTTTGTTGCTGGGGGTTCATTCTTTCCTTTTCCATTTGTCTGTCACAAACGCACAATTTTGACCAGGCCATTCCTAATCCCTTCCTTTCCCCTGGAATGGGAAGAAGGAGATGAAAAATCCTCCCAGATGGAACCCCAAACGGCGTGGGATCCCGTATAGTCTTTGTTTGGATTCAACAGCTGTCCGCCACGCCCTCAGCCCCCAAGACCAAAGCGCATTCTCGGGGGTTTCATTTGGGAAAGGGGGGGGAAAAAGAAACGTATATATTTTTAAAAATCGGTATTTTTAAAGCAGGATTCCACAACCATTGGGAACTTTTGAGACTTTAACAGTTAATCTCTCAGGCGAAATTATCACCCCAACAACTGTTTCCAAATAAGTCAATGCAAATGGAAAAAACATGTTGGTAATCTGGATACGCGGGTTTATTTTTTACCCTGAAAAGCTTGTTGGTTTTCTCTCCCTGACTCCCTTTTTCCCTTCCTCCTCAGCCTCGGTGCATTGTTTGTTGAAGGGGCGGGGGAGGGAGATTGGGGGAAAGCTTCGGCGACGGGAACCTCGAGGCCGAGGGATTTCAAGAAAAGCGAAATAAACCAGGCGAGGAGGTGCTGGTTCTCTCTTGGTTTCTCTAATGTGTCTCTGCTCCGGGTCAGAGCGCTAATGACTGCCTCGTTTCTACGATTTAGGACGCGGTGCTTTCAAACAAAGGATACGGGGTGCTCTCGCTTTTCTTGTTCGCTACCCTGGCTTCCTTTTACCTTCTCCCTTTCCTCCCTCCCGCCTTCCAACCCCCCCCCCCGCCCCCGCTCAACACACACACCCCCCTCGACTGAAGCCCTTCCTTCCCCCTCCCTAGGCTCGGGTTCTGCGTTATTTGCCTCTCCTCAGCCGCCTACTTTCCACACGGGATCTCTAATCCCATTATCTTGCTGCCTGAAGGGCATGCTCCGATTTCCAGAGGCCTTTTTCTGTTCCCGGTCAGGTCTTGAATTCAGGAGTCCACGAATAAATCTAAAGCTTCTCTCCCAACCATTCGGATTGGATGCCTTTCGAGGCCCTGCTTAGTGCCACCCTTGCTTGCCCTAGGCGGCCCACGTCGGCCTAGAAACATTTCCACGGGTCCCGTTCTTCGGATATTTTCTATTTCCGAACATGCTAAAGCGCACAAAGGACCCGAGATGCAATGAAGGGACGGTTTTTCCAGGAGAAAATGGTGGGAATGAGCGCGGACGTGGGAGTGCTCTCCTCACTATGGGGTCTGAAGGGGGGCAGAGAAGGATACACAGCCGAGATGACCCCATTGGCCTGAGGCGACCTGAAGCGCGTCCCAAGTGGAGCGCCAAGGCCCCGGCTCAGCCTTGGCCGGCTCCGCCCCTTTCTAAGGCTCCTCGGTGGCTTTCGGCAACCGAGGCCAGGTATCTCCGGCTCCTTTGGCGACCCCCTCGCACCCCCAAGAAAGAGGTTCCGAAAGACCCCAGGATACCCGATCTATCTGGTATTCTACCAAGAAAGACCGGAGGAACTGCAGCTCTATCCAGAGATGAGTTTTAAGGGTCACTTGAAATTGAGCCGCCGAGAGGACTGCTCCTTGGGGGAGCACAGTTGAAAGAAAAATTCCTGAACACCTAGGCTCTGCCCGGGTGCTAACAGGCTTGCGCGACCCCCCGACTGGAGAGTTTCCGAGGCACCCGATCTTAAGAAGCAAACCTGGTTGCAAGCCCTGAACGCGCCAGCCTTGGAAAAGTACGAAAAGAGTACTCTGCTTTTTCAAAAACAAAAACTCTTTCCCCCAAGACGATTTTGGAAAACTCAACTATAAACCCCTTCCCCACAACCACCAACATTGAGAACTTTTGTAGATTTTAAGTGGAAAGAAGATACAAAGGATATATTCCGTTTCTGTTTAAATATCTACATTTTCAGATTGCTGTAGGCAACAATTTCTGGGAAAAGGGGAGGGATGTGATTGAGATGGGGGTGGAGTTTTATTTGTTCTTGATTATTTTATTTTATTTTGGTTTCAAATATTTGGGGATTTCTTTGTTACTTCGAGGTTCATTTGAAAGACCAAGGACTCCACTCTGAATAGAGCATTTTTTTTGTTGTTGTTGCTGTTTCAAAATTTCAAACTGGCATAAGTGTTGGATCATCAGTTTTCCCTTTGTCTGGCCCGGTTGTAAATAATGGCTTTGAGATTAGCTAATTAAGGGACATTAATCACTGATAGAAAGGGAATAAATCAAAGCCTTGTTCTAAATTTCAAACTTGCCTGTATAGATGTGCATAGCTACTCTATCTGGAGCAGATAGGTGCTGTTTGAATTACTGTTCTTCAGAATAAACCAAATCCACTTCAGTTTTAAAAAATGAATATTGTATTTATACAGCTCAGTTGTGCCGTTAAATTAAGTCCCCCTCCCATTCTTATTCCATTTTATAAACAAAGTGTAGAGACGACAGCTATTACGGGTTAAAAGAGCCAAATCTTAACTTTCGCCTAGCATTATGCTTACCTTTTGGGGGGGAGGGGTTGAAGAAGTCAGAAAAGGAAGGAATAAACCCTAAGCAGATACAGATGGAAGGAGGATAAATAGATTTGTATTGAGGTTTGTTTTTAATCAGAATACAGTTTCTGTAGAAATTCTTCAATGCCTGCAGTATTTCAGGTATAATTCTCTAGATTGCATTCCCTTGGCCTTCTGCATAAGACATTAAAAAACATTACGTTCTGGTTTGTGAAAAAGAAAGGCAAGCAGCCTGTGTGTGTGTGTGTGTGTGTGTTGTGTGCGTGCGTGCATGTGTGTGTGTGTGTGTGCGTGTGTAGGGAAAGAATCAGGCTCGTCTCTCCACCGCGTTTTCCCTCACCAGTGATGCTCATTGCATTTCGGCATTCCACGCTCATAGCCCTGCACAGTATTTGGGAGCTTGGACCATTTCAACACCAACAAAAGAGGCTTTAAATACATGCCATAAAACAACAAGCCGGTCCCTGGGAGCAAGTAAAAATTTATTCGTTTCACGTAAAGCCCTCCGAAACAGTAAACACAGAGCAGATAATCCAGAGCCAGGCAGGGGATCTGCGCGCCCTTGGCCGGGTGTCTGTGTCGGCGTGTGCGCACGGGTGTGCGCGCATCTTGGCCTCGGTGCGCAATGCTCTCCCTACCCAGCCCCCAGCTCCCCCACACACATACAAGTGCAAGTAAAGACTTGTGTGTTGAGATTCCCCACACTCTCCTCCTCCTTTGAGGCCCTATTTCCTTTTAGCGGCGACTCTCAGTTGAGGACTCAGTTTAAGATTAATGCCTGGGACATGTGCGCGTCTGGAGGGCAGAGTAGAGTCCTTGGGGTGAATTCGGATAGCTGCCGCTTCGCGGCCAGAACAGCGCCCAACTATGGGTGTGCTCCCATAGAGCGACTGACTGGAGAAAATGCCACCTCCCAGCTCCTAAGTCTCTCCATACATTGGGTTCTGTCCTCAACTGGGCAATATTGGCTGCTCAAGGCAGGTGCCAATTCCCCAGAAGCTAAAGCCTTCTCAGAGCCTCAGCATACACACGCCCCTCTCTTCCTTAGATTGCTGCTGGTTCCCCCCTTTTTTTTTACTTTTATTTTTTAAAGTCAAAAACTTTATAATTTAAGGTACCCAGTGTACCGTGTCATTTTAGAAAGGCTCACAGACTCGCCAGAACCCGGGATTGGGGAGCGAGGAGGGGGAGGGAGCCCCGCAAGAAAGGAGGGGAAGCAGCCAGGGAAGGGGTATTTGCATACAGCTTTGTCTTTAATGGTTCTTAGGCTGCTGTGGGCTATAACGCCAATTACACGAGATTAATATGGAGATTGTTCTCCATTGCTCACCAAGATTTATTTAAACAGTGAACTGCTCAAGATCCAAAGCCCTAAACCATCCCACCCCGAAGCCGGGCCCTGATTTTCTCCCTGCACAAAGTTTTCCCGAGTCCAAAGGAGAAAAGAAGAGCTGCTCTTGGATCAGAAGCTCTGAGAAGCCAACTTTGGAGGTATTGCTGTTTAAGCAAATACCTGCCGGCCATCGGATGTATAAATACGTAACGTGCAATTCTCTGTCTTTCCGCTCTATCGCCTTCCAAATAAATGCCTTTTCGGCGGCGCTCCTTCTTGATTGGGTGGAGGAGAGGTGGCCAAGGAGTAAATCCGGTGCCGGAGCGCCCCCTAGTGCGACCAAAGGGGAAGAGACGCCGTGGAGACACGCCTGAGTTTCAGTGGTCTGATGCTGTCCCTTAGCGGATTAGAGTGGGATAGGACTGTGGGCTGAGCCTCATACTAGAACCACCTGGGGAGTTTAATAATTCTAACCTAAACCGTACACACACACACACACATACGTCCACTATCAGGGGTTCTGATATTCTGATTCATTGGTTTTAGGTGGGACTCAGACATCATTTTCTTCCCCCAGATAATTTAATGTGCCGTCAGAGAAGATAACTGATATTTGAGAATTTCCAGGACTTTCCAAAATAATTACTGGTTACGGTGCAAGTGAAAAGGGTAATTGGCTTAACACTGACCTTTTATATATATGCTTTGATATTTGCTAATTGTATTTAGAAAACCATGAGCTCATCATTATCCCTAGGCTACTTAGAAGACGTTATTTCAAAGATTTTTTTTTTTTTTAAGATTATTGGGAACCTTTGCTCTGAATGTTAATGTCAGATTGTATCTTGAAATAAGATGTTTGAAACTCAGTTCTTGTTTTCTTCTTTCTTGGGGTAAACATATGAAGTGAGAACTTCAGTAATGGTGAAAAATCATGTTAATATAAAATTATAATTATAAAAGGGTTAGATAGAGGAGTTGGTTCATAGCTAGGGCTGGATTCTAGTTTCCCCACTGCAGTAAGCTGCTATCTCACTGTAAGCAAATCTTTTAATCAAGCTGTGTCTCAGTTTCCTCTTTAATAAATGCAGTATCCCATAGGATAATTTTAAGGCCCTGTGTAGATTTAGTGACTCTGTAAAAACCTAAAGCACAAGTACAAAAAATACAGAATAATGTCCCTGGAAAAGCTGCAGATATATTTGTCATTATTTGTTCTATTCATTCTCCTAAAGGACAATTATCATTGTAAATCCAGATTTTTGAAATGTGACCTTTTCTGTAGCCACAGCAGAGAAAATTTTACATGGTCCCCCCAAAAATCGTGTGTATATAACTATATATGTATATCCATATACAGACATAACATGTCACTAACTTAACACATTCAAATAAAATTAGACAACTTCTTATTACCCCCATTCACCCAACCTAACCCCTAAGCCTACAATCTAGGGATCGTATTTTTGACAGTTTTGTAATGGTCTCCACAAATGAACTGCTATAAAGGAGGGAATAAAGAGCTGAATTTGTGGCCTCCGGCTAAGTAGTGAGCAGAGATTTGTGATTGCCCTTTGAGGGGCCTCTGCATGAAATCTTTGAAACTTTTTCTGGGTGTCAGTTCTCAAGAATCAGATCAGTGTCACTGATGGAGAAACTTCAGCAGGCGAGCCTGGCAATTATTAGTAACAGCAGAAGCAATTAGAAATGAAATATCTCAAAGGAAACAGAAAAGAAATTGTAAACAGCCACAGAATGTGAAGTTTTCACTTTATCCTCATCAAGAATCACAACATAATATTGCATCTAGGCGATCTATAGTTACATTAGATTCATATTGTTAAGATTTTTTAAGTAGTAAAATAAAATATCGACCATATAAGGTACATATTTTTTCACCAAAAGAAGTATCTTTTTAAAGTCGCTTTAAGAACAAATATTTCAAAGGCATAGCACTGAAATTGTTCACACCGCATACCTCATCCATGACAGCAACTTCAGAACTGGTTTATCTGTGTTATGCTTCCCAGGCTTGTGGATTTTTCCTAGTAAATAAGTACCAGTTTGATCAAGGGACTTGCTTTGAAGTCGTGCTGATATTTAATATTTTCACAGTATCTTTGGCAACTTGGTTCAAAAAATGTTATTTTTCAGGGTTACTTAAAAAAAACTCATCTGTAATGTTTAAGCAAAATAACAAGCATCCATAAATAATCTGCTTTCATTCTGTGGTGACTTATATGATAATATAAGAGATATAAAGAAAAGGATGTGAGTGAGTGTGCACGAATGTGTGTGCAGAGATAGTGGCCATAGTACACACATTTCAGGGTAACGGTCCACTTCACAACACTCAGTCTGAGAACTCTGCCTCCAGGCACAGACTTGAAACTGGGCAGCCATGTTTTCACTCTGGAGCCCAATCTGACTCCAGCTCCCCCAACCATCCACCTCCCCACAACTGACCGGAAAGGGATGAATCTCTTTTTCAAAGATTCCGAGACAAATCAAAGTCTCTCTTTCAGGAATATGGAATTGAATTCACATAAAGTTAACTAGATATCTTTATGGCTAGAAGAGAGAATGGTGACCCACTGGGACCTATAGCATGGTCATCTTTACTCCATCTGCCATGCTCTCTTTGTATCTGCCGTTGGTCATACTGTGGTAATCCTCTGAGCGATTTTGTTTCATCTAAAGGCACAATATTACAATTAGGAATTTTCCACACTGAGGTTGTTGGCTAGGGAGGTGTTTTGGAGACATTCTTTAAAATACCTCAACATCTTTGCCGATGTTCCTGAAGAGAGAAATAACATTTATTCAGAAGTAATTTATGAGGGAAGCACTTTGATACTTTGTCTTATTTAATCCTCACACAGCCTGGTAGTCTTACACACCAACTTTTCATTCAAGAAACTGACTCAAGGAATTTCATAACGTGGACAACATCAAATAGTTATTCTAGATCTGAAATGACATTTGGAACCCAGTGGGCATGATGCCATAACCTAAAATCATTTACTATGTGCCTTTCCTTTTCTCAATTATTTGAAAAATCTTGGAAAACTCTCAACTCCATGCATCATTCACCAGTCTAATTAGACACCAACTAACACAAATAATATCCAAGCTGAGATGTAAAGAAGTAAAGTGTAGTCTTCTGCAAAAACTGATCTATTGGGATGATCACTTTGGTTTTCTCGGGAACCTAGAAACTGGTCTTAATGTTGGAGTACCTCTGGTTTTTGCTTGTTAAGTAGGTGGCCTGTGTTACAATATTTACAGGTTGTCACATTTCTTCCTTCCCCGATAACTTCTACCTCCACTAAATTAATGTACATTCTTTTCTTCATAAATTTTTCATCATTCGTATTTTTGGATGCTTTAAGAAGATCCAGAGGCTCTGGGCTATCTCTTTTTTCTCATGCCATTAACACATTCTCAAGAAGCCCATCTACACCTAATGATGCTTTAATGTTTTCTTTACTTATATCATTTCTTTGAAGGATATTAATGTCCTTCCATTAATATTTCTTCTGAGCCAAGAGACAAATCATCTTCCAACTGGCCTATTTCCATGCTGGTCCGAATGATAATTTTTATAATAAATATTGCATGTCATGTCTTATTACCAAAATCTCCCTTCAGCATAGATGTCCATTTTGTAAGAGGATTAGTTAGGCTTTGCTGTAGGATACTTGTATTTTCAGTAAGCTTTTTCAATCCTTTCATTTTGTCAAAAGGTGATTAAAAGGACAGAAAAGCATTTAACTTGGTTATCATGATCAACCTTGCCAGTAGCTGCCCTTCTTACATCATATGCTTTACCTAGAGATAGGAAAGCAATCACCTTTGAGTGCCTTTTCTACTTGCAGCCCTTAAAATGAGCAGTTTTCTAGAACTTGCCCAAATACGCTTGCGGACGTCAATTTCTCTTATAGTATCCTTTGCTGCCACCTGCTGTTCAACCTGCATTTATGAAGGCTGTGAATGCTCTACCCCTGGATGCGTGTTTGCCGACCTAAGGGGTGAGCGCAATGAGACAGGCTCATTCATAGCTGGGCCCTTTCACATGATCACACTTCAAGATGATCTTTAAACCAATAACTGTACTTAATATTTGTAGCAGTTGATTTCCTTTGTCACACCCTCTCTTCCAAATTGGCAACAAAAACATGAGAAACCCTACTCCTTTTCCTTTCCAGCACATTACCCTGGTTATTCAGGCAATTGGTGTATAAAAAAATATCTGGGTGCACATGGGTGGTGCAGTCGATTAAGCATCCGACTCTCGGTTTCCGCTCAGGTCATGACCTCACGGTCGTGAGATGGAGCCCCTCGATAGGGATGGGCTCCAGGCTCAGTGCAGAGTCAGCTTGGGACTCTCTCTCCCGCTCCCTCTGCCCCTCCCCCACCTCCCAAATAAATAAATAAATCCTTAAAAAAAAATTTCTGGAATATCTAGTATGTGCAAGGCCAGAACTGTAAGTGGGGACCACATTTCTAACTGTAAGACTAATTAATAGGTAGCCTTTCTTTTATACCACCTGCGCCCAGCTACCCTAGCTCGCGTGGCGCTCAGTGATTGCTCCCACGACTGTCATCTCTTAGACGGGAGGTGTGGGGCTGCCGCAGATACTGCTCTCTTGCTGTCGCTTTTGCTCCCTTTGTGCTGCTTGACTACTTAAATCGTCTCGGTTCGTTTGAGTTATAAAACATGTTGATAATAGAGACTAAATATATGTCATTGCCAGACCCTTTGTGTGAATGCTAGGTGGTGGTTCACTGTATAAAATCCTACCTTTGTCTTAAAACTATGCCCACCTAAGAGGGTTAATTTAGCAGAGGGGCTGGAGCAACTCCTGACATTTCTAGTGCACCTTCTAGAGGCAAACAAAGCATTAGAGACCGAAGTTGCATGGGCCGGATGACTCTCGCTTGTGACACTTTACACTTTTAACTAGAAAGAAATCCAACGTGGCACTGGGTTTTAAAAAAAATGCGGAGAACGATCTCTTGTTTTCTTCTTTTTTTTTTTTTAAAGATTTTATTTATTTATTTGAGAGAGAGAGAGTGAGAGACAGAGAGCATGAGAGGGGGGAGGGTCAGAAGGAGAAGCAGACTCCCTGCCGAGCAGGGAGCCCGATGCGGGACTCGATCCCGGGACTCCAGGATCATGACCTGAGCTGAAGGCAGTCGCTTAACCAACTGAGCCACCCAGGCGCCCTCTTGTTTTCTTCTTAAACTCACCATCTGCCTTAGTCCATTCACGCTGCTATAAAAAGTCACATAGACTGGGTGGCTTATAAACAACAGACGTTTATTTCTCGCAGTTCCTGGAGGCTGGCACGTAGAAGATCAAGATTCCCCCGTAGATTTGCTGTCTGGCAGGACTGGCTTCCCCGTTTGCATGGTAAACTCCTGAAGCAGAAGGGGCCATGGGGCTCTCAGGAATCTCTTTTATAAAGGCATTAATCCCAGTGGGGACAACTCCGCCTTCCTGTCCTCATCACCTCCCAGAGGCCCACCTCCTAAAACCATTACCTTGGGGGATAGGATTTCGACATAAAAGTTTGACAGGGACACCAACATTCGGTCCTAGCACCATCCTTGTCCATCAGATCTGTCGGGAGCAGCCGGAGCATTACAGGACCTGTCGGGAACACTGGCTGAATCCAGCATATATAAATGTTCACTTTCTTCGTGGAAGAATTTTTTTTTTTTCAAATGTTAAATCCAGGCCTAGATAAGTCACCCAGCTCAACCAAGCATTTCAAAACCACCTGGTATCCTTAAATGTTCCTGTGACCAGGCTTCCAGAATCCTGTAGGGCAAAAATTGCTAACAGAGAGAAGTCATTCGCAAAGGTCACCGCTCCCCAGCTCATCTTTGGCAGCAGACAGCTCTGTGCTGACATTGACAAATGTTTCTAAGGTACAAGATATAGTTCTCTTTCATGCAAAATTTCCAAATCTGATTTGCCTTTCAAATTTATTGCAGTCTTTTAAGGAGTGGTTTTGGCAATGTTTGGGAAGTGATAACAGCCAGAAAGCTGTGGAAATGATTTAATGGTCCAGAACTTTGAAGTGCCTATTAAAGACATTTAACTAACTTCATATTTCTCCCTACATTTTCCCCAAAATGTGTATGCATGGAAGTTTTCCAAATGGCTTTTCTTTAAAGCACAGGGGCTATCATTTTTATGTTAGAGGGAGGAAATTTATTACTTTACAGGTTCCTTGCTTCCATGTGTTTTTCTTCAGAGCTCACTGAAGTTACTCATTTTCATTTCTTGCTAACAAATTAAAAGACTTTGTTTTCTTAATTTCTTTTTTGATACATACTAAGGTGGCCCCCCTTCCCCCTATAAATCTTCTAGTTACTTCTAGTTCAGCAACAAGCTGTATGAGTCTAATTCAGGGAGGTGGGGGAGAGAGGGAGAACTAATATTTTAATGACTTATCTGATGCTAAGCACCGAGCAGGACCCTTTATTTCATCTAGATTTGCTCATTGCAGGCATGCCTTCATGCACTTGTGGGCCCAAGAGCTGGGCATTACTCTTGGGACTGAGCTCTATACATCAATTTTCTCATGGTCTAGTAGGAAAAAACATGCAAGTCAACAGTCAACATCAATGCAATACCCATTGCTTTTTGAGAGACAGTTATAATAAAGTGGCTGAGAGCATGGGCTTCTGAAGGCAGGTTGTCTGGGTTTAAATCCAAGCTCTACCACTTTTAAGCTCTGCATCTTCTGTAGGTTGCTTCACCCTTCTACCTTGGTCTCCCCATGTGTAAAGTGGGAATAGGAAGAGTAGCTACCTCAAGAAGTTATGAGAATAAAATGAGTTAATACACAGAGAGTGTTCCTAAGAGTGCCCGGTTAGTTTACACAGCTGGCTACTTCTCAATATTTAGATTTCAACCCAAATGTCATGTCCTTGACTAGAATATTTCCATCTGCCCATAATCTCTCCTCAAGCATCACTTACTCCTCCCGTGTTCTTTGCTGCCTTATAAGCCCATATCACTGTGTGAAATTATTTTTCTTCTTACGGGCTTGCTTGTTTATTGTCTTCTTTTGCTCCACTAGAGTATACAAAACACAAGGGCAGAGATCATTCTGGCTTTATTCATTGCTGAATTTCCAGACCCTTATGAAGTACCTGGCACATAATCATTTTTCAGCTAGACTTTGTGAAATGAATTGTTGAATGTTAAGAGCTCTGACAGAGGTAAGCCCAGGGCTCTCTTTGGGAGTACATAGGAGACATGGTTGACCCAGCCTTCGATGTCATCACAGACAGTCTCCAAAAGGAACTGACATCCTTCAGGGACCTGCAGGCTGTCCGTAATTAGGGACAGAGGCAGGGGTAGGGCAGTTCAGGGAGGCAAGAGTGTTGTGGGAAGAATATGCATTTAATCCTCACAGTGACGGTTTAAGATGGGCATTTTTCGCTCCATCTCCTGAAATGAGAAAAAGAAGCTGAGAGAGAGCTATGGAAACTTGCCCAGAGTCCCAGAGTTACTGAGAGTCAGAGCCAGGATTAAATCATTCCACTGCACTTATCTGCAACAAATACTACGATAAGGGCCTTGAAGCCAGAAATGGTATCTAATGCCTGAAATTGTTCTTCATGGATCTAATTTACTCAGAAATGTTGTTGTGATACCTTTCCTGTTCCGTAAAGAACATAAAAACATGCCACTCTTCACTTCAGATAAACAGGAGGCTTCTTTGGTCCCACTTCACTGTCTTTTCGATAATCTCACCTTCTGTGTGTCTGCCTACACACAAATACAGGTCGTATGGTCGAAACTGTATGGAAAATAGAACAACGATTTTCTATGCTCCAAGAATTCACACACAGGGAAACCCCTACGGTACTTGACAGGAGCACCATTTCGTGTGAGGATGGGATTACTTAATTACATGGCTGCATCACCGTCCTGGCTGTGCTGGCTGATCAGACTCCACAGCAAAATCACACAGCCAAGCAGCCTCATCTCGGGGGGCTCTCTCTTGCTGAGTAGGTTAAACAGCCCATCATCCTTCAGAAACACTGAAAAGGGACTTTCTCCTAATCGATTTGACACCACCTTTCCTCAGTGGGCAATAAGATTGGAAAAGATGGAAAAGCAAGTTGAAGAGAAGCCATTCTTAAAGAATTGTGCTCAATATTGAGTCCTGTCATTGTTACTGCGGCAGATTTTTTAAGTGGCCGCCCATTCTTTGGGCCTCCTCTCGTTGAGAGGAGGGGGAACTTGTCCCCTGCCCTTGAATCTGGGTAGGCTTGTGACTGCTTCAACACGTCACTGTGTGACTTCCAAGGCTAGGTCATAAAAGGCCAGTTAGCTTCTGCCTGGGGCACACTTGCTCTTGGGATGTTCTCTCTCAGAATCCAGTTCCCACGCTGAGTGAAGCTCAAGCCACACGAGTAGGCCATGTGTAGGTGTTCTAGTCCATCCCCTACCTGGGCCCAGCCTTCACGTCATCCCAGCCCAGATGCCTGGCACCTGAGTGAAGCAGCCTCCAGATGATTGCAGTGCTCTGCATGATCAAAGTCCGGCCCGGCCATTTATATCATCACATTAGCTGAGGCCCCAGACACTGTGGAGCAGAGACAAGCTGTTCCCACTGAACCCTGCCTGAATTTTTGACCAACAAAATACGTGAGCATATAGAAGTTACTGTTTTTGTGACCAAGTTTGGGGTAGCTGGTTACACAGCTCAAGTAGCCAGAACAGTTATCGTCTCTCTACATTTGTTATGGATCTGTGTCATAAGGATCTCTCTAAGAGATGCTAGAACTTCTTAAGTAGAGCTGTGGTAGATTCTTTTAAATTGGCCTCTGTTAAATTAACCGCCATTCCAATACCTATCGCCTCTCTTTTGTTTTCCTCTCCAAGAGACTGGAGAGTAAATTTTTCAAATTCCAAGCCTATCTTGCAGTTGGAGGTGACCTTGTCATACAGTTCCGGCCAATAAGATGTAGACAACAGTCCCCAGGTAGAGCGTCCCTTCTCTAATAAGGGCTTAATGGGGAAAAATCCCTTATCTCCCTGCTTTCTCCTTCCTGGAATATGGACATGATACTTAAAAGTGTGGCAGTCATCTTGAGACTAGGAGACGGAAAGACACACACCATGGCAAAGCATAAAGAGAGAAGCAGTCTGGTTCTTTGATGACTTCCTTGAAAGGCTACACTTACCTTGTGTTGTCTTCTTCCAAAAGTACTGTTACATAAAAAAAAATTAATTTAACCTTTTTAAAGCCATTGTAGATATTATTTAATTTATTGTTGAATGTATCCTTAAGTGATTCAACAATGTATGATGTTATATATTACATTACATATACCCATACATTTGAACTAAGAGAGGAAAGACATTTACTTGCACCTAAACAAACAAACAAAGAGTCTGTTCTTTAATTCAGACCTTAAAGCCCAGACATAGACTTACATGGGAACGTTAAATGATTGAGCTCCATTTCCCATACCAGCAATACTGGCCCTACCATCAAGCTCATCCATAGGCAAGGACACTTCCGTTATGATGTAGTAGAAATAATCAAGTATTTTGTGAATTGAAATTCTCCAGTATGATTATCTTCCTTGAGCAAATCTTTATTTCTTTTTACAATCATGGATAACATTTCAGTCAGCTTCTTAGCTTTCTTTTTTTTTAAGACCTTATTTTTTGGGATGCCTGGGTGGCTCAGTCATTAAGCGGCTGCCTTCAGCTCAGGTCATGATCCTAGGGTCCTGGGATCGAGCCCTGCATCGGGTTCCCTGCTCAGCAGGGAGTCTGCTTCTCCGTCTCCCTCTGCCCCTCCCCCTACTCGTGCTCTCTCTCTCTCTCTCTCTCTCTCCCCCTCTCTTTCAAAGAAGATACAGATTTCTCCTGTGCTCCCCCCAACAACGTACACAGCCTCCCCCCTCATCAACATCACTCATCAGTATGCGACGGCCTTTATATTTCTTTTAAATAAGAGCAAACACCAATTTTCCTAATTCATTTTGATTTAAAATGTTTACCCTTGCTTGAGTTAGTTGTATTCCTCTTCAGCATTCACAAAGGACACCTTGTATATTTGCTGTTTTATATTTATATACACATATATGCACTTCTGACATATCATTTCTCTCATCCAATACAATTGTAACCACCGTAACTGAATAGTGTGATGACTTACCTATAATGATTAATATTAGTAAAAATATGTCTAAAAATAAAATCTACAGAGTTCTAAAACCTGTTAATTGACATCTCTTTTACTTCATAAAATAGTAAACTCATATAATTACTGGTTAATTTTGTGTGACAGTTATTCATCTTGTCATATAATAAACACGATGAAATGTGAAACATAAAACAATAATTCCAAAGACAAAAGAGAAGAATAATTACATATGTATGAGGGGGGGAAATCAAAGAACAAAGAGCATTTTGAATCTCTCCACTCTCCCTAGAGTACCATTTCGGGTTGTAATTTATTTTAAAGGTACTGTGCTTCAAATGCATTTACTCTCTCAAGGCATTTGTCTCGTAATTCTTTAAAATCCTGCAAGTAGATCTTCTAGTGTACCCATTCAGGCTTATGTTAGGTAGCTTGAATTATACATTGTGGGACAAAGTGATCTTCACAAGTTAGGAACACTATAAATCTTCTCTGCATTGATATTCTTTATTATAAAACTTTTCTAGAAAAGCTGGTCATAAAAATCTTAACTGCTTTATGGGCACCTGCTCTTCTTTGTTACATTGTGTGTTCTTCAAGATTAATACCAAGCTGTATTCATCTTTGCTCCCTCAGTGTCTATAATTCTTGATTGATTGATTCATTCATTCATTCATTTATTCATTCATGAATATTAGACACCAAGTACTCCCTATGTGCTAGGCACTATATGAGATAATGAACTAGATATACCTGATCCTTACCCTTTGGGGACCTTCATTTTTATCAAGGACACAAACATGAAAATGTAATTACCCAAGTAAGTATTTGATTACCAATTTGATAAGTACAACAAAAGAAGGATGCAGGGGTAACGAAGAACTGTAATGAAGACTTAATCTACAGTGGAGTGAAGAGAAGCTGAGGTGGAAGAAGTGGCATTGCATTTGAGGCCTAAGCAAAAACATTTCCATCCAGCGCACATGTGTAGGCTCTGGGTTGGTCAGATGTGAATGCTTATTAAATATTTGGTTATTCCAATAATGATGGAGAATGAGGCTGGTACCTAGTTATAGATCTTGGAAAATTCAATTCCAGCCTATTTTTTCAAGCCCCAGTTTAAGTTTCAATCCATTCTCCATTGATCTTCTAACATACTTAAAACAATCTTAAATGCAAAATACAGCCTTTATATGAGCATATTGTTTTCAACTATTTATAATTATTTCCATCAACCTTCAGATTATATGTTCTTTGAGCACAAGAGCTGTGGTTTAACTTCTTCTATGTTCCAGTCTTCGACCTAACACTTTGCTGAGCAATATGTATTTGCAAACTGGGTCTTTCACTGATTTCTTTTTTGCTTGCATTTGTTTATATTTGCAGTTTCCAATTACACTAGTTCAAATTTATCTCTAGAATTAAATAAATCATAAAGTTTAATCTGTGAATACTATATTTAGTTTCCAAAAATTAGTTGTGAAACTGTCTTATATATATGAGAAAAACGAAAACACCATAATGGAATAAAAAATTAGTTTAGAACCTGGGACAAAAAGAGCTAACTTATTTTCTTTTTTTTTTTTTTTTAATTTTTTTGACAGAGAGAGACATAGCGAGAGAGGGAACACAGGCAGGGGGAGTGGGAGAGGGAGAAGCAGGCTCCCCGCCGAGCAGGGAGCCCGATGTGGGACTCGATCCCAGGACCCTGGGATCATGACCTGAGCTGAAGGCAGACGCTTAACGACTGAGCCACCCAGGCGCCCAAGAGCTAACTTATTTTCAAGTGATCTTGGTAAACAATGGGGCACAGATTAGTTCAGAGCCCTGAGTGAGTTTTAGCAATCTTGATGGTAATACAGCATAAAGGAAGAACTGTAATCTGGTGTGCCTGGGTGGCTCAGTCGGTTGAGCATCTGACTCTGGATTTCAGCTCAGGTCACGATCTCAGGGTCCTGGGACCAAGCCCCACATGGATCCCTGCATCTAGGGCCCTTCACCACCAACCCCATTCAGCCCCACTCCCCAATGAGTCAACCTCCCCGCTGAGCGGGGAGTCTGCTTAGGCTTCTCTCTCTCCCTCTGTCCCCTGCGTGCTCTCTCTCTCTAAAATAAATAAATAAATCTTTAAAATAAAAAGAAAGAACTGTAATCATGTACATGATGAACAAGAAGTTAATGCTTCTCAAATAATACATTATATGTTAAAAAAAAAAAGAGAAGAAGAAGATAGCAGGAGGGGAAGAATGGGGAGGAATCAGAGGGGGAGACAAACCATGAGAGACCATAGTCTCTGAAAAACTCTGAAAAACAAACTGAGGGTTTTAGAGGGGAGGGGGGGTGGGAGGATGGGTTAGCCTGGTGATGGGTATTAAAGAGGGCACGTTCTGCATGGAGCACTGGGTGTTATATGCAAACAATGAATCATGGAACATTACATCAAAAACTAATGATGTAATAATGTATGGTGATTAACATAACACAATAAAAAAAGAAGCTAATGCTTCTATTTTACTTATGAAATGAAAACAATTTGAGTAGTTGGGCAAAAGCAAAGATGTTTCTTGTCTCTGGCTAAAATAAACAATGGGAGTCTATGGCTACATCATTTACCTGTGTTTGATTTAAACTCAATTCTTTTCCTTGAAAATAGTAGATATGTCAGTGAAATCCCTCCCAAATATGGTAATTGCTCACATTCTCAAGCTGAGGAATAAGAATAAGATGGTCATAAAAGAGCATTTACTACTGATTTTTCAGGGACCAAGCAACTTGGGCAACTATGAATATACTTGAAATGAGTCTTTCCTTGGAGGAGATAAAGTTAGCACAAACATCATTGTCGTATTAATATGCTTCCATTAACTGAACAACTACTCCATGCAGTATCTTTTATTAAACCTTAGAGATAACTTCAAGAAGCAACACAGATTGATTCTGCCCTAAAGAAATTTACAGTCCTCTCGGTTAAAATAATGAAAACTCTATAACACAACTCCAAGAAAGGTCATTTATATAGAACACAACACAAGTGGTGTCACCGCGTGCTTTGCAGTTCGGTAGCCCTTGATGGGACATGGTCAGAAAAATGACAAATAACTATATAACATATGCTAAGGGCTGAGAAATACTAACGAGGTTTGTGGCACACAGTAGGACTCAAAAATCATCAGTTGAATGAACTGTCAAGTTGGAATTATCAAAGAGAGAAGTCATCATGAGTTGGTAAAGAGAGTCTTCAGATCAAAATAGACTTCTGTGTTCTTCAACCAGGAGCCCATTGACCAACAATCAACTTGGGTACTGGAGCCTATGGCCAAGAGACAGTATCTCTTTTGCACTGTCATCCAGAAAAACTTTCTGCTAGGATGCCCATTTCTTCCTGTACCTTCCCCTGACTCTATTAATTTTGGACAGTCATTGATCCTCACCCAGAGGTCAGTAAATAGACTTTGAAATCAAAATATCCTACCATGGACACATGCGAAAAACAAAACAGTGGCTGCTAGAGAATGCCTCTTCCTAACAGCACACCTCAGTGCTCACACTCTGCATTCACTTGTATAGATGGGAATTTTTCCTCATAAAAAGGACCAGGTCTTTTGTGAAACTAGGACACCCCAGCAGTAGGTCCAGCTCTGAAGGCGCCACACTAGCAAAACCTGACCTTTTCTTCCCCTCGCTTGCCCAGAAGAGTCTCCATATCCACGACCAGACTTCACCTTGTACACCTGCTTTATTTTTTCCTTTCAATTTTCTCTCTCAGCAGGCTGGGCCCTGGCTGCCTTCCAGCCTGCACTGAGAGGCCAGCATGCTGACTTGGTGTTACTACGCGTTTGTTTTTGTACAGAGCCATCCATAGAAGATGGATTTCAGTTTGCTTACGTTCTCCCCCACAACCAGGCTATAGGTGCATTTTAACTCTTATGTATGTTCCTTAGCTGCTTCTGATTGAAATATTTTCCAAACCATAGGAGCTTGGAATCACATGATCTCCACACTGATTCCTTTGCATCTCTTACCAACTGAACTAAATAGATTTGTTTCCATTAAAAAAATCTTCTTTTGGTCTAATATGCATGGGCCTGAAAAAGTCAAGATCTCTGTTCATAGATACAACATTTTTCTTATCCAATATCAATACATCAACGTCCTATATTCTTTGGAGGGAGAATAGGGGGGAAAACTGACATTTTTGGCATCTGGATCTTTAAAATATCAAAACAATTACCTTTTATTATAACATCAAATAGTAGTAATATTAACAATTGGCCTTCATAGTTATTTGTTGCTAATTGTTTGGCCATATTTCCATTATCACTTACTTATATTGAACATTATTTTTTTAAAAACATGAATATTTAAGAATTTATCATTGAAGTACTTTGGATTCTTCTCTGAAGTAATGCATTGGGACATTATTTCAGGCAACTAGTCTTGCTTGTCTATAAGAAAAATCATCCTCTATGTGAAGGAAGCTGGTTTCTCTGTCAGTCAGATGGTGCAAGATATAACAGCCCACTGGGTATTAGGGCTACTTATGTCCACTGATATTGAGGTGACCTAAAAGTATCCTGGGCCTGACAATATCCAGGACCCAGGTAACTCTCCTATAGATAGACCACCCCAGGTGACATACAAGCAGTAAATGAGAGATCCATATCTTAGTAAAGAAATAGCTAAGGAGACTTCTTCCCCCAGGGAACTGTAACTGCTGAAATGAAAATTAAAAAGTCTGTTTTTAAAGAAAGAAAAACTTGGATAGACTATTTTTTCCTTTTTTTCTTTTATTTTAAATTTTACTTATTAGTTATTTTGGTTTATACTTGTCCTTGGATCACTGTGGATAGCTCCAAATAGACAGTTGACAGGGTAAGCATATAGTTTAATATGTCAAGGTATTATCTGGCATTTTTATATTCCTGGAAAGTACATTCACTCTCATCCACATGTTTCATCTGACCAACAAACTACCCCTAGAAATGCTGGTGGGGATTGGGGAGAAAATTGGATCTATCTCCTATACTCCATCTTCCAAGAGTTGCTCCATATACCATGGTACTTTTGGCTGAGAGAGCCATACTTTATTGGGTCCCCAAATGTAGAATAAGTGAGGTCATGGATATCAGGTGGCCTTCTCACTAATTTGGTCTAAATGTCACTATGTTGCCAAAGGTTAATTGCACAATAAAGAAGTTCTTCTATACTTCATCTCCTTCATCCAACCAAAGGGAGATCCATTGCATTCCTGCCCAAATATCAAGAACTGAGGAGAAAAAGCTACTGTATCATTTTTGGTGGCTTTATTAGGCATATTCTGGGAATGAAAGTTGACTCCTCCATCGTATCTACTAATTACAATTTTTAGGACCTCTGTTAAACTTCTCTGGCAGGGAGCTCGTTGGACTTTTGCAAATGAGCTAAAGGGGGTATTCCTGTAGCAGGTAGCTCTCAAAATTCCATTCCAGAGATGAATGAATTTTCACTAAAAAGACAAATAAGATGCTCTTTCTTCCAAGTACTAAACAACAGTGTTCAACTTCTGATCCCATGAATGTATTTGAACATCGGGAAAAAACCAACAAGAGTGAGTAGGGAAGAGAAACTCAGTACTGAAGATTGCATCTGTCAGTATTGTTCTTCCAAATATATATATATTTGCTGTTATGTATCTGCACTTTGGAATTAGTCATCCTGAGATCAAGAAGTAGCTCTGCTAAAAATTGTAATGCTCAGGTAGAGATAAGATAGTTAGCTAAAAGAAGAAAAGATGGGCAATGAAAATTATCGTTAAGCCCCCTTCCTTGACTCAAGAGAGGGAAACCAAATTCTACCAGTAAAAACTTAGGAAATAAAACCAAGACTAGTAAAAATGTAACAAGACTTCTTAGCCAAGCCAAAAATGCCAAAAAGAAAACCCATAGCTTTCTGAAACTAAGGCCAGAACCATATGGTCTTGAGATAATCATCTCAGTTCAGCAACTTCTCTCTCATCCAGAAACTGAAAAGGAAAGGGAAGCCTGGCAGGAGCTAAGAGTCAGATTACAGTTCCTTCGCCTTCAGGCAGAGATGTCACTCACTTCTTTTATTGCTGACACCCAACCCACAGATTTCTTTCAGATTCTGCAATTGTGCAGCTGGAAGAGGAATGGTCCCAGTACTGGGAGGGGTACCAAGATCCTAAGGTGTAGGGTCTCCCACAGCAGGGACAGGACTTGCTCCTGGATATCCAGGATCCCCTGGTCAAATTTGGAGAATCCAGGAATAATCAGAGATACAGATCTGATTCAGAGACCTAACATCCACATTCTTGGAATCCTAATGTAGGAAATGGAAAAAGGGTACAAAGTTTAATAGAGGAGAGTGAAACAGGTATAGTATTTTGAAATACCTCCAAATTTGGGCTCCCTTATCAATAAGTAAATCTCGCTTTTATATCGACATTCAATCCACTGTTAAATTTTAGTCCTAAAACAGAAGCTCTGAAGGAAGAAGATGCGATCTAGAAAGAATACCGGAGAAGTGTGTCCTTTCTGATCTTGGTAGATAAGAGAGAGGAGGACGCCATTCAGGTCCTGGTATCCCTTCCCCAGGTTTAAGTACAGGTAATTTGGAGGGTGGCAGGGAAATGTTCAAATACCAGTAAATTCCAAGAGAAGGCTGAGTCATTTGTACTGTCCCACGGGGAAATAATGAAACCAAATAAAATACCGGTTGATACCTGGACCTGAGATGTGATGCCAGCAGGGACAGAAAGTCATCACCATGGAGACCAGAGAAAAGTACAAGGAAATCACATGGATCTCTGGAACTTTCTTCCTTACTGGGATGAGGACACAGTTCATTTCACCTACCTTCATATATCTGATACCATCCTGGAGGGCTGTAGGGAAAGGGGAATGGAAATCTGAGAGACTGATTATTTTTATCTAAGGAGGCCAAGCTTTATCTAAAGTGGCTGTCTAAATTGCAATGGACTGAAGGTACCAGGTTGGTTCATTAGGTTCTTTTTTTTTTTTGGCTCGTAAGGGAGATCAGAACAATTTTAGAAAAAGAAAAATTCTATTTTCTCTGTACATCTAAGAGTACGGGAAACTTACATTAAAATTTATGGACTGCTTACTATGGGTCAGGCAATCATACCCATATAAAATAGGTATTATCATCTTGATTTTACAGATGAAGTTACTGGGACCTTGGAAGAGAAAAATCGCTTATCTAGAGTGACATGATCAGTAAGTGAAAAGGCATGATTTTAGCACAGGTGATTCTAATGTCTGATCTTGTGCTCATAGCTACATGCTATACTGTCTTCTGGGTCGTGTACTGTGGGGTGCCCAGAACTATTCCCAAGCCACGCTGTGTGTTATTACCACGTGGTCTGTGAAGCTTTTGAAGAGACAGTTTCCACATGCCCTCTCTATAGAATTGGGGCACTGCTTAGGAGTTGTAAGGACTCTGCCTTTTGAAGAAATATTAATGGTTACAAAAACTTGCTCTGAGCAAATTAGGGCACTAATACACATTACAGAAAGGAAAAATCAAAAGAGGGACTATGTAGCAAGTGTTGAAAACTTTGTTCTCCCTATCTCTAGAATGATTTTAAATTTTTTTTTAAGATTTTATTTATTTGAGAGAGAGAGAGAATGAGAGACAGAGAGCATGAGAGGGAGGAGGGTCAGAGGGAGAAGCAGACTCCCTGCTGAGCAAGGAGCCCGACGCGGGACTCGATCCAGGGACTCCAGGATCATGACCTGAGCCGAAGGCAGTCACTTAACCAACTGAACCACCCAGGCGCCCTCTAGAATGATTTTTTTATTATTATTTTTTATTTTTTTTAAAGATTTTATTTCTTTATTCATGAGAGAGAGAGAGAGAGGCAGAGGGAGAAGCAGACTTCCCGCAGAGCAGGGAGCCCGATGCGGGACTCGATCCCAGGACTCCGGGATCATGACCTGAGCCGAAGGCAGTCGCTTAACCAACTGAGCCACCCAGGCACCCTCTAGAATGATTTTAAAGAATAACTTGGAAGGACTACTTTGAGACAATGTATCCATCAAAGCCATTTCAAGAGCTCCAGAAGGACCTTTTTGTAATAACCTGCAGATATGACCTATGACCAAGAGTGGTGCTGAGTTACCCAGCTGCTTAAGGATTTGGCTACAAATTGCCAAGAAGGGAGCAAGAGATGCTGGAGACCCTGCACAGGCAGTGAGCATGGTTACTGTTCAGGAGCCAAGAGCAGTAAACATTACAGGGTTAAACAGTTCCCACTGTTCAGAGCTGCAGGAAGACGCTGGGAGTCAGGGTCATTGATTCTTGCAGCCGAGAGAAGCTGACTACTAATCTGAGAAATCACTAAAAGCAGAGCTGCCCCTGCCACCGAGAGTTGTCGAGAGGTTCCTCTGGAAGTTGTGGGAGGAAAATCTGTAGACGTTCAGGTGGAAAAGGTACCATTGATGGAAGGAATCGCAGGGAGCACCCCAGAGAAAGAGCGGAGACCCATGGAAGTCATCCCCTCTGTCACCTCAGCTCCAGTTTCTTAAAGAGCCACTAGCAATGGGACAAAAGGAAGAGTGGATGGCATCTGCATTGTCTGCTTGCTACTCTTGGAGCCAGTACAGGCTGATATTAAAATATCGCTCAGAGGGAAGACAGAGTAATCATTTACATATAAGGGTACCTGGTTAAGCTGGAGATCCAGAAGTTCTGGGAGTCATTTGAAGCACCCATAGAGCCAGCAGTTAAAATCCAACCATGTGGTACTCTGAGGAAGGCAGCCTGGACAAGAGAATTATAGATAATAGCATTTTAAGAAAGACTTGCATTGTTCTAGTAATTTGTATCTGGCCATCACTGATATAACCACATCCATGGAACTCTGTAGGGAGATCCGTGCAAGTAACACATTTTATAGGCAGGGAAATTACAACACAGACCATGGTGGGAGCCATATTGTGAATCAGACTGTGTATCAGTTACAGAGCTAAGAAGAGGCCCCGGCTGCCATTTAGCAATAGAAAACAACCTCTGACAACATCCTAAAGGCTATTAGGATTTTCTCAGCTTTAGATAAATTCACCACCAGGAAAGTATCTTATACTTCTGAAGAACTGTAATTTAGTACAGTGACTAGAATTTGATATGTCCCATTGGTTTCCCAGTTAAGGAAAAAATGAAGATGTTTAAAATCAGCCTTGAGATTACAATTGTCAAGTAATCTACTGTGTGAATTGCTGTGGAGAATAAGGTCAGGAGGCAGTCTAGCTGGAGAGATTTTTACTAAGACACAAAAAGAAAAGACACAAATATTTTCACTTTGACCATGGTCTTTGAAAAGTTATAAACATAATTACACAAATTTGCAGTGCTTTTTTTTCCCTATAAATATTTATTGTCCCAAATTTAGAAAACATTTTTGAGGGAGCAGATGAAGTAACAACTTCACTATAAAGTAACTTAGAAATGTATTTCTCCATGACAAAATTTTGAAGACCCTTACAGCTGAAAGGACCCTTATAGTTTATCTCATCCAACTTCTCTCCTACATGAATCCCTACTCCCTCTCTGCAAGGTCATATAGGGACTACATGTCACCAAAACCAGTGGACAATACTGAGTCTTGGCTTCTTAGACATATTTGACATTGTTGATTTCTTGACACTTCTTGAAATACTCTTTTCTCTTGTTTTCTCATAAAGAATCGGTTTCCCCCATATCTGAGTGCTTTTCCTCGGATTTCTTTGCAAGTTTATCCTCTTTTTGCCCAGCCATGAAACAGTGCAGCTTCTCAAGACTTGGTCCTCTTCTCTTTTCACTCCACAGACTGTATCATTCATTCCCACTGCTACGGTTACAATCCTTATAATTTGATTCACAAATTTTATCTTAAATCTGCATTACTCCCCTGAGTTCCAGATCAGTATAAACAAATCCCTGTTTATATCTCTTCTTTGATCCTGTAAAGGCACCTCAAAACCCATGCTCTTCTCTCGCTCTCCCTACCCTCTGATGCCATCAACAGTCCCTCTACCTGAATCACGAGCACTTCAGAGTCACCCTGAACCCCTCCCACATCGACCCCAGAGCCTACTGATGTACCTCTAAAGTATTTTTCAAATCCATCCTCCTCTCTCCATCTCCAGTGCCACCAGCCTAGTCCAAGCAGACAATACCTCCCTCCTTGATTATATTATTCAAAAACCACATCTACTCCCCATATCTACTTTTGCTCCCTTCCAATGAATTCTCTCCTCAGCATCAAGAGACCAACCTTTTCAAAATACAAATACAAAATACTCCCTTTAAAGAAAAAAAAAATTTAAGAGTGTCCCAGTGTTCTTAGGATAAAAAAAGAAAAAAGTAAAAACAAATACAGAATAATTCTTAACACAGTCTGTGAGGTCACACAAAGTATCACCACCGATTGCATTTCCCACTTCACACTGTGCTCCCCCTCACTCTCCTTGCCCCAGTAGTAGCTTTTTCCGGTTTCTTGAATGCGCCATGCTTGCTCCTGCTATTTCTTCTGTACATAGTTAACTCTTTCTTAGCCTTCTAAGAAAGTGAAAGTGACAGATCGCAACTGTCACTTCCTCCCTTGACATTCCAGATTAAGACAGACCCATGAATTATCTGCCCACCTAGCTTCACCTCTTAGCACTACTGCAGTTTGTTCATTACTAGGGTAGTTAGAACATCTACTCAGTTTGTGCCTGTCTCCTCCACTAGATTTAAAGTGCCATGAGAGCAAATAGTTCATCCCAATTTACTTATCATTTTATGCTCAGTGCCTACACAGTGTCTGCGGGCAGGCAATAACCATTTGTTGAATGAATGAAAGAATTCCTTCCTGTCCTTGAATATTCCCAGGGAGAAAGAAATCATAGCCTCCTGAGTCAGTTCATCTTTTTTTTTTTTTCCCCTTTTGGGAAATTCTGATGGAAAATTCTTCCCTGTATTTAGGCTTAATCTATCTCTAGGTAACTTACCAATTTATTCTTGCTTTTGTGAACTACAAAATTAATCCATTTCTTTCTCCATGTGATAGTTTTTTAAATAAATGAATTCAAAATCGTGATGATTTTACTCTTACTCTCTCATCCTCATTTTTTTTTTTCTGTGTTTGCCATCCTCTTTATGCTTTTTGGTATATGACAACCCTAGTCTCCTTTTTTTTTTTTTTTAAGATTTTATTTATTTATTTGACACAGAGAGAGTGAGAGATAGAGAGACAGAGAGAGACAGAGAGCAAGCACAAGCAGGGGGAATGGCAGGCAGGGAAGAAGCAGGCTCCCTGTTGAGCAAGGAGCCCAATGTGGGACTCAATCCCAGGACCCCGGGAACATGACCTGAGTTGAAGGCAGCTACTTAACCAACTGAGCCACCCAGGCGCCCCACAACCCTAGTCTCCTGTTGAGATGAATAAACAAGTAATTTTATTAAACACCCAATAAGTGACTCATTTTTATGTGGACAAGCTTATTTCAATATTCAGAGGTAGAATTATTGACTGGCTGTCTAAACCCTGTCAATATCAAGAGTATTTCATAGATTCGAGGATAACTTTGAAGCTAATTGTCATTTTAGTATGGGTATTTTCAATTTAAGTTCAGAAAACTTAGATACATAGATCAAAATGTACCTCTGAAAAAGCTCCATCAATTGACCATATCAACATCTATTTAAATTAAAACTATTCCACTTTTTACGCTCTAGGAATGAAATGAGCATTATTGGAAAGCCTTGTGTTTTGGCAAATTTGAAAATTTTAGCAAAATTCAGTGTGCTTGTTTTGGTTTATACGTATTTTCTATTACAAAAATGGAGGGTTTTCATTCACTGCCATAAGGCCTGGTCTGGTGCCTACTAGAGATCAGCATATCAGTGCTCAATAAATGTTTGTTCGAAGGAAGAATGCACAATTTATAGATGGAATGGCTTCTTATCACTGGAAAATTTGTATATTTGTTGAATTGACCCAAGAAGATAAGAACCATCTTCTCACTTATGAGTTTCATTTAGAAACAATTGAGAAATAGTCACATTAGTAATGATTTATAGAGTTCATTTACAAGCTTCTCCTCTATTATCAATTTCAGAGAATTCCATTTCTCAAGTTTAAAAAAAAAAAATGGCACTGAAGATGTATCAAACCTTGCCTGAAAAACTCCTTCTTTTCACCAAAACTTCTCCTAACCTCTAGAGGAGTTTACTCCTTTACATTATAAATTTTTTCCCAACATAGATTAGAATTTGGCCAGATCCAGAAATTATGTATTTAGTATTAAAACATTCAAATGGGGCTTTATAAGATCACTCATTTGCATTTCTAAAATAATACCCCAAATCATGTGCTTGTAAAGAAAAATTACAGAAGGAAAATTTAGTTTTGCTGACTCCTCTCTCTCTTAACTAACTCTCAAGTCAAAGCCCATTCCTTACCCTGCTCCCCACATACGAGACCTCAGACCAGGGAAGAAAGAATTAGTAGAAAGAAGTATTAGAAAAGAAATGCTATTTTTGTATGTTTACTGTTCTGATTTAAACTGGAGTTAAAAGCATTCTCCATTTATGAAATGATGGTACTCATGAATAAGAGAAAGGGCTGGAAGAAAGACTTCTGGGGGACAGGGGGTGACCTGAAATAATAATGTCTCCTAATTGTGCTTTAAGCATCAACTTCTTAAGAAGATAAACTTCATTTATCTTAACTTTAAGCTTATACTATTTTGTAATATAATTTACCCCAATATATTTTATTATTTTCCAAAACCCTTAGGAAATATATGCATTAATATTTTCATGTACTATATATCCTTTTAAAACAAAAATATCACTCAGCACCTTTAAATTGCCAGGAATATAAGGAGGCTAGATTTAGACTGAACAAGGGTTACTACTTCTAAGGATTGTCAAAGCTGCATCTGCCAAGTTTACTGATGTCTGTTTAAAAAAAAAAAAAAAAAAGGACCCAAAGCCTTTTATGCTTCAGCTTGAACTGTGGTTATCATGGTCCTAATCATAGTGCTTATAATCAAGGCTTTTTTTCTCTCTCTAATTTTCTCTTTCCTTCGGGAAAGCACCCTCACTTCAAGTCAGGTTCATTCCACAATCTCCTATTTCAGATGACTTGGTTGGAGGATGTGTCATGTTGTGTTGGAGCTGAGAAGAGGTGGTACTCATCAATCAGCAGATTCCCGGGTGCTAATCCTCACCCCAGTTAGCTGATTCGGTCCTCTGGATTCTGACCACTGTCATGGTCAATCACACAGCTGCTCTATTCAGCCTCATCATCTCCCTATTCTTACAGATTATTGCCTCATGGCCACCGAGACAAAAAGAAAGAGAAAGGGGACCAAAATCATCAAAATCATGTGTCCTGAAAGAAATACTCAATGTGACCAGAATTTTTCATTTAATTGACATGTGGAAAAGACTATTTTAACCAAATAGTTGGCAATCAAATGCATATGATGGTAAGAAATCAGAAGTTGGACGTTGCTGTTGTGGTGGTGTTTTTTGTTGTTTGCTTTGGTTTCCATGCATAATGTCTGCCAACCTGGCCTTTTTATGGTGAAGCCTTTTCTCTAACCCTCAATAGATCCATTATTTATTTAAACTTTATACTCAGAGCAATGACTTCAGAAACAATCAGTGTCACTTTACTCATAATATGTCCAACATAGTTTTTTACTTGGAGGCTGACATTGATTCAATCATTTTGTAAAAATTATTTATCACCTGCCAATTGATTTCTACAGTAACGGGAATCACCTGACATTTTGCTACACATATCAAATTGCAAAGAAATATAATGAGAAATCACTTACTATAATCATCTTAATTATATTTATGAAATATTTGTTAAACATTTTAACATTTGTGACAGTGTCAGGAGAAATTGCTCCAACATTGTACTGAACTGAGCTGGTGGCAATCAATTTTTATTACATAAGATGATGTGAAACAGTATTTTCTGTAAAAGAATGGTAAAGTCTTTTGAAATAAGTTTCTACAAAGAATTTACTTTTTTATCTCCTTATATTGATGAAAAGAAATTCAGAGCTAAGTAGAGATATTTGCTAAATTTTTCTCCTTAGTGATAAAATGATACCTATAAAGATGATTTTCAAACAGAAACAAAATTTCATTTTCCATCTCAACTTCTCAGTGGTGCATTTCATAGAATTGCAAATCATGATGAGAAGACTTGGAAAATCCCCTTCCTATAAAGAATATTTATTTTTTTTAAGATTTTCATTTATTTATTTATTTGAGAGAGAGAGAATGAGAGAGAGAGAGCACATGAGAGGGGGGAGGGTCAGAGGGAGAAGCAGACTCCCTGCTGAGCAGGGAGCCCAATGCGGGACTCGATCCAGGGACTCCAGGATCATGACCTGAGCTGAAGGCAGTCGCTTAACCAACTGAGCCACCCAGGTGCCCCCTATAAAGAATATTTAAATAAAATGATTGTAATTTATTCACAGTGAGTCTACTTCATCATTTCTTTACATCTCTTTCTCCTAGAACTCCAGCTCCATGTTTTAAAGTAGCTGGTATGAGTATGAAATTTATAGAGCACACTTAATCTGCAAATCACATGTTTTGTTTTCTTTTGTTTTCTTTCTTTTTTTAAGCAGATTTAAAATAAGTGGCATTCTCTTAAATGCATTTACTCGAGGGGATGAATGGCATGAAATCTCAACAGTGAACTTCTTAGGGATGTCAAGAAGGCAGAGAACTCCATTTGATCATGCGCCAGATGGTGACATCCCTATGCCTCAGTACAAAAGAACACATCAGAACCTTCCTGAGGATAAGTTTTGAGAGTTAACAATATGGAGCAATCAACAGGGCAGTCAACAGTTTCCTACTGGGAGAATATATTCGTGGAACGAGGTGGCTCCAGTTTCCAAATTCCAAATTTTACATGTTTGTACAAGGTGGGCCATCCTAGATGTTTCCTGAAATTGGCTAAATTCACATTTGAAATTTGCTAACTTCTCTTTCAGTATCCTCTCACTGCTAATGATAACTCTGCTATGGGGCAGACAGCGTTGTGTGCATGCATTCATTGCATCATTTCCTGTGCCTGGACACACAGAAAGAGTTCCTAGTCTTCTCTGTAGTAAGGTGGACAGTGAGACTGGGTTCTGGTCAACAGGATGTAAGTGGAGATGACACATGCCGTGTCCTCAGGCAGAAACCATAGATGCTGCTTTTTGAGAAAGCAAAACAAGAAGATGGAAGCAATCTGGATCCTTGAAAAAAGGTGTCTCAAGGGTCGCCTGCCTTACATCAGAAATCTTGTGAGTGAGAAATAAATCCTATATAAAACGACTGAATAGTTAGGATTTATATGTTATCACAGCATAGCCTATCCTACTCTCACTAAAAAACTTGCCTTCTATTTTCAGCTTCCTTATCACAAACTCATATTTTTATGGATAAAGCGTAATGATTCACCTCTTCTAAGAGGTAGTTGCATCTCAATAAGATATTTGTGAGAAGCAAAAAATACCATCAAGCCCTAAGAGAAATTAATTTCTAATAGAAAAAACTTAAGCGCTATGAAAAAGAGCAAGGGAAACTCATTTTTTTAAAAGATTCTATTTATTTATTTATTTGAGAGAAAGAGAGAGTGCGAGCAGGAGGGAGAGGCAGAGGGAGAGGCAGACTCCTTGCTGAGCAGGGAGCCAGCCGCTAGGCTCCATCCCAGAACCCTGAGATCAGGACCTGAGCTTAACCAACTGAGCCACCCAGGTCCCCTGGGAAACTCATATGTGAAGAGATAACTTCTGAAGCTTCTCTGGCTGTATCATTTACTCCAGCATTCTGTAAGCTAACCTTTTAAAAGTCATATTTGTTCTCCATGTTTCTATAGTTTCTTTCTCCTATTCAGTAAAACGCTGTCTTAGCAAGGAGCAATAGAAGAAAAACGAATATATTTTTTTTGGTTGAAACATTTTTGACAGTTGTAACTCTATCAAAAGAAAGGATTATAAAGTGATTTATTCTAATAGGTACATACACTAAATACCTTAGCTTCTTAAAAATAGTTCATATTGAAATCATTTACATAATAGGCATTGTGCGTTGTATGAGTTCCGTATTATACTCAGAATCCTTTTGTGCTTCTCTCTATGACACATAAGTTGTTAGAAACAAAGTTTCAGACATCGGGTCACAGTTTTTGAGCTGTTTCTCTGTAGCTCCATTTTTTTTTTCAATTGCACCCACAAATTCCCAAGTCTGTTTATTTTGTTATTAGGAACTGTAAGAAGCATTGACTATGAAAGTGACAGTTTGGGAAAAGCATGAGTTTGGGCACCAGACCTTGGCTTAAATATCATTTCTGTCATTTACGGGCCATATAAGTTTCACGGAGTTTAATCTAAAGGCTTTTAAATTTCTTTTTTTTTTTTAAAGATTTTATTTATTTATTTGAGAGAGAGAATGAGATAGAGCGAGCATAAGAGGGGGGAGGGTCAGAGGGAGAAGCAGACTCCCTGCCGAGCAGGGAGCCCGATGCGGGACTCGATCCCGGGACTCCAGGATCATGACCTGAGCCGAAGGCAGTCGCTTAACCAACTGAGCCACCCAGGCGCCCCAAGGCTTTTAAATTTCTTACATGTTAAAATAAGGGGGTAGGGGGAAGCCTAACCCATAAGGATTGATAGATTTGTTTATAGATTCTACTTACGAAGCCACCAGTACATTGTCTGCTATATAGTAGGTATTCAACATACAAGAATCCATTTGAGAATTATTTTTATTGATATATATATATAAAAAACTAATGTGTAAAAAATGCATAGATTTTAAGATTTTGATAATTCTATACATCCATGAAACCACCACCCGAAACAAATGTAGAGCATTTCGCACCCTGCAAAGTCCCCTTAAATCCCCTTTCCATTAATCTCACCCCCTCCCTCCCTCCCCCCATTTACACAACCACTTTCTAATTTCTGTCATCATACACTTGTCTGATTTTGGACTTCATATGAATTGATTCATAGACTATGTACTCTTCTGTGCCTGGCATTGTTTACCTGACACAATGTCTTTTGAGATTTATTCATGATGGATGCCGTAGTTAGTGCTTTTTCGTTGCTGTATAATATTCCACTGTGTGATGATACCACAATTTTTTGTATCTTCTCACATGTTAATAGACATTTGAGTTGTCAGCTTTTGGTTATTATGAATAAAGTTGCTGTGAGTATTCTTGTACAAGTTTTTTTGTAGACTTATGTTTTCATTTCTCTTTAGTGAGTACCTCGAAGTAGACCTGCGGGGACATAGGGTGGATATATATTTAACTTTATAATACACTACCAAATAGTTGTCTAAAATGGTTGAACCATTTAATACTCCTGCCAGCAATGTATGAGAGTTTTAGCTGCACTATGGCCTTGCCAGTCTTTAGTGTTATCAATCTTTTTGGTTGTAGCCATTCTAATGGGTCTGAAATGGTATCTCGTTAAAGTTTTATTTTGCATTGCCTTGATAACTGATAATGCTAAGCCCCTTCCTGTGTGCTTATTGGTCTTTTATATAAATAATTTTCTGAAGTGTTTATTTTACTATCTTTGTATTGGGTTGTTCAAACTTTTGTTGTTGACTTTCCATATTCGGGACACAAGTCCTTCGTCATGTATATACTGCAAATATTTTTCCTAACGTGGCTTGGCTATTTTCTTCATAGTGACCTTTGATGAGCACATTTAGTTTTGATGAAATCCAACTTATATACTTTTTTCTTTTATAGTTGTTGCTTTTAGTGTTCTGCCCAAGAAATCTCTATCTACCCAAAGTCTTCTCCTAAATGCATTATGGTTCTGGATTTTACATTTATCTCTATGATCCATGTTCAATTAACTTTTAGGTGTGGTGTGACATAGAGATCAAGTTTTATTTTTTCCACACAAATAAGGATGATAATGATTTAATGCTGGGCTTATAAGCTTGGGTCTTACATTTTATGTTTTGATACTAGACACAGCAAGACACATCACTGTCTTCAGAGTCCCTAAGGTAATGTTAAAAGATTTCAACAATTTTTAAAACGTTTAATTGTTAGTAAAAGCTCTTCTCAAAAATGTTATAAAATATCCATGTTTAAGCAAAATTGTCAATACAGTGATGATTTCCATGGAACCTGCACAATCACCCTCTCCCCCACCCCCCAGTTTGGTTTTCCATCCCCAACCTTTAGCGTCTTTCTTGCAAATAAGTACCAGGGCACTCTTACCCTGTGTGATAATCTGTGTGGCCTAGTTCTCCAAAGATAGGTTCTTATTCCAGGTATTTCACACAGTTTGTCCCTTTCTCTCTTGGCTCCCCTCCATAGTAGCTGACAGCAAATTTATCTGATAACTAACAGAAACAAATGTGTTGATGTTTATTACCCCATTTAACTAACTTATCTCTAGCTAAACAAATCCTATCTGGACATGATGTCAACTCAAAAATATGAATTTAATGGTAGAAATTTCAGGCACTGTATAAATTGATGAAAAGATCAGTTTGGGATCAGCCAGCTCTGTGATAGTCTTAAAAACCCTCTTTTTGGGGTGAGGTACCCATTATTTGACTCTGCTTCAGACTGGTCCTGGTGTTCTAATATAATAGAATCACCTCTACTTTTGCCTGTATGTTAACCATAAAAGGTACTTATTCCTGATTTGATCAGAATACTAGTTTGATTACATATTACATCATTTACAGCCACTTTCCAAAAAGGCACAGCCCTCCAAAAGGAAATAGTTATTACTTTAGCTGAGTCTGTAAAGCTTAAAGTGAATTCAGGGACTGTTAATTATCTCCTGATTGCTTATTATGTGGTGAATGTGAATACATAGAAAGTCAATCTGGATAATTTTGTACCTGTGCCAAAAAAAAAAAAGGGATTTCTAAGGTTAGTCAACCTCAAAAAGTCTGACGGGAGTACTTTCTCTAAAATGTTCAATATCTCTTGTCTATATAATCTTGATTCACCACATTGCTAATGACCCTACATACATTTGGTGCTAGTTAGCAGTCACTAAAATCAACAATTCAATGCAAATTGTGATATTTTAATATTTAATATGCCCCTTGCTAAGTTTCCAATTCCATCTTTCATTTTAGTTCACAAATGATTTTACAATGTAGTGACTTTTTTTGCTGATAACATTTTCTTCATAAGCCTAAACTTTTCAAATTCTTTCTTTTCATGCACACTTTCTATTGCATTTTTACTACTCAAAGACTAATCAGGCAGTCATTTCTTATCAACAACCTCTTCCCATTACGGAAGATTCAATTGAATGCATCCATTTGTTTCATTCTTTCTGAGGGAAGACATTCTACCATCAGCATTGCCTCCTGTGGCATTCTGAGGAAATTTTCTATAAATCAAATTTTGCTACTGATTCCCTACCCAAACCTTTCTGGAGCCATGTTTGCATCAAGGGAAGAACGGGAAGAAGAGAGCTTCAATAGTTTCAGTCATATGGATAATAACCTATTCAAACTTTAACTTTTATTGTGTCTACAGATCCTGCTCTACCACCCTGGGAATCCCACTGCTCTTCCATTTTACCATGTTCTTGCTACCAAGAAGGTAAATGACCTGATAAATTGACCCATATTATAATTTGCTTTGGACATTATTACTTTGGATATTATTATTTTGGACATTATTACTCCTCAAGTAAAGGTATATACTTGTTTTAAACTCCCATCTTAAGGGAGACCCACTGGAGAGTCTCATGGTGAATTAAATTAGAATATAACAGACTACTCACTAAAATTACACTACTACTACTATGCAAAGCTAGCCACACTTAATGTATACCAGGTGTAAATGAACACAGCCAGAATCTCACTGTACTATTATCACATTAATAAATAATGCTGCTGATTACATTCATACTACTGATGATGATCATCATCATCATAATGACAACTTACATTTATTACCCACTTACTATGTGTAAGGGGCACCTGCGTGGCTCAGTTGGTTGAGCGTCAGACTCTTGATTTTGGCTCAGGTCATGATCTCGGGGTCGTGAGAAAGAGCCACAGGTCAGGCTCCACACTCAACTTGGAGCCTACTTAAGATTCTGCCTCTCCCTTTGCCCCCCACTCCGCTCGGGGGGGCACTCGTGCAGGCTCTCACACTTCCTCTCTAAAACACACACACACACACACACACAACCCACACTGTTCTCAGCACTTTTGAAATATTCTTCTTTTATCCTTAGAGCAATTCTATTAATCAGAACATATATAATTATCCCTTTTTTACAAGTAAGGAAGCTGAGATACGGGGTAGTTAAGTAACTTGTCTAGGGTGATACAGATAATACTGAAAACGTTTGCTGATATTGTCCGCTTGCTACAGGCATTAAGGGTAGTGTTTCCTAAGCATTATGTCCTTTGCTTTCACGAACCAGGTCAGGAAGCTCTGGAGGAAGCTGGGGCTTAGAGAGACTCAGTCTGACATCACCTTGTAAGCAGAGAAGAGTGAATCCAGAAACCAGCTCTGTCTGGCACCTAAGTTTATCCTCCTAATTACTATACTCTTTCACAATAATGTATAAAACTATCGCAGACGATGTTGATAATATAAGAACAGGAAATGGCAGTTTCATTCTTGGGCTCACAGAGGAGTATCTTATGGAGCTGATGTAAGAATCCCAGTCTTTCTATTTCTCTACACGAATAGGCTTTGCAGATACCACTGCAGTATGTTCCCGAAAATGTCAGTTGCCACAGTGAGCAGTGTGCTTTGGGATAAGACAGCAAAGGAAGGAAGTGGCTAGAGATGAAGAGGATTGGAGGCAAGAAAAATTAACCACCACTCTCTCCAGCTGCCTGACCTTTGATCTCCCCTTAGCCTACCCAAAAAGATAAAGATGTCTTCCTTGGACAACACAAAGTGAAATTCAACTAGGATTATGGTCAAGAACTTAGCCATATGAGGCCAGTATAAATAGGACATTTTGAAAAATGGACAATAGGGAAATTTATTCATAAAAGCTGGAGACTCTTACCTGATTGAGGGTTCTTTTTCAAAAATACTTCCTTTCATTAAGCATTGATACATGTAAGATATATAAGATAATGCAAAAGATACAAAAGGTAAGTACTAAAACATAGATACAGATATATGGTACTGGTATATGGCCAAAAATACTTCCCCTGATTTTTCCACTTATCATTTAACAGAATATTTTTTTGTGTAATTCTTTCTTTTTTTTTTTTTTCCATTTTCTTCAAAACACAAGCCTCTGAATAACAAAAAGTCATAGTACATATTATCTCTCCTTCATGTTTTAAGGTGTAATTATTTCCAGATTTTCTATTTGATAAGTGTGTTAAAAACCATGCTCAACCTACCATTTTTCATTGTTTATTTTCATTTATTCTGCTTTTGACACATTTTATATTTTCTTACCTGAGGTGATACATTATAGTAAAGAATTCTGTCAAGTATTTGTTTTCTTTCTTTCTTTGTTTGGGGTATGGGCAAATTACTTTTATTCATTTGGGTACCCTTTCCAGAAATTATGGTATCTGATTTGTTTCATTAATTCCTATTTTTAGAATCACATAGTGATTTTTTTTTCATGTTGGCATCTGCTCACACAAGTCATGCGCAATGAGACACTTGCTTAATGGCTCTATCAGTGGAATCTCTTTATCTTGGAATATATAAAACATGAAGCAGAAGATCTTGTGTGTTTAAAAATGAAGTGCTAGAAAATCACCAACATATAGAAAGCTACATATTCTTCCCATGTTTCATAAATTTTTCATGTGTTATTTTCTCTTGTAGTTTAATGGAAGGGAGGCATATAAAAGTGAGAAGGGGGGTGCACCTGGGTGGCTCAGTTGGTTAAGTGGTGGACTCTTGATTTCTGCTCAGGTCAGATCTCAGGGTCATGGGATCAGGCCCCAGATCAGGCTCTACACTCAGCACAGAGTTTGCTTGAGAGTCTCTCTCCCTCTCTCTCTGCCCCTCTGCTGCTCATGCTCACTCTCTCGCTCTCTCTCAAATAAATAAATAAAATCTTTAAAAAAAAAAAAGAGTAAGAAAGGGCTGACAGCTGACAGAATTCTGTCTCACAACTACTGTAACTCCTTTAAGCTCTGACTCCTCCTCTGTAAAGGGGGGGCTATACTCCCTCCATTGCTGGTAGACTACTTTGAAGATCTGAGATAACACAAAGTGTCACATGGTTGACGCTTAACAATTGCATGTAATAATGTAGTAATGTTATAGGATTCTTCATTTATGTAGTCGCTCATCCTTGGGTGCCCTATTGCTACATTTTTGTTTCCATTTTTTTATTTCAAGATGGAACCCAAACTCTAGGCAAGACTTTTAAAATTATATTTTCCTCTATCTGGGAATAGACAGTGTATTTGTTTCTTAAGGCTACCATAACAAAACACCACAAACTGGGTGGGTCGGTGGTTTAAAACAACAGAAATATATTGTATCACAGTACTGGAAGCTAGAAGTCCAAGGTCAGGGTGTCAGCAGAGCCATGTTCTGAAATCTGTAGAGGAGACTCCTTCCTCTCCTCTTCCCAGGGTCTAGCTGTTGCCAGGAATCCTTGGTGTTCTTTGGTTTACAGCTGCAGCACCTCTATCTCTACCTCTGTTGTCACATCCTGTTCTCCCCTGTGAGTCTGTGTGTCTGTCTCTTACGCTCTATAGGGACACCAGTTATTTTGGGTTATGGGCCCACCTACTCCAGCATGACCTCATCTTAATTACATCTGCAACAACCTTGTTTCCAAATAAGATCATATTCTGAGATAAGAGGAATATATAATTCAATCCATAATAGTAATAAACCCATCATATAAAATATTTAAGTTTTATGATACCCATCTCTTATTTCAAAAATGCTTCTTCACAAAGAATAAGGATTCATAATATACATACCCTCTGTCCAATTTCTGCTGGAAAAACTTTCCTCCCATTAGGGACATTTTCCCTCTATAAAGTCCTAATTCCAATTTAAGTCAAAATCACATTATGACTTTGCAGTCTGTTGCCACTTCCCTTCTTATACAGTGACCTCTGGCTAGTTGATTTTCTTATAAAATGTGTAGCAAATCACTTGACCCTTTCTGAGCACTATTTGTTCATCAGAATCAGTGCTATTTCTCTGAGTTCATAACACAACTGTAAAAATCATGCTCCCTGGTCAGATGAGTGTCTTAGGTATGAAGTCTCTTCAGTACTTGTCTCCCATTTCCTATATCCCCATCAAACTGTGACCTGTTTGAGGCCCTACTTCTTATATTTTTTAACTAACAGTAATAATATGAATTGTGTGAGATGTTAAATGAAAATTATATGAGGTTCAAAAACATATTTTTCAAATACTAATATTATTCATATTTATTTTTATAGTTTTATTTCTGTTTTTTTTTATTATGTTCCATTAGCCAGCATGTAGTGCATCATTAGTTTTTGATGCAGTGTTCAGCGATTCATCAGTTGCATATAACCCCCAGTGCTCATCACCACACGTGCCCTCCTTAATACCCATCACCCAGTATCGTTGCTTCATTTCCATCTCCAACTACCATCCTCCCTCTCCTTCCCTTTCCAACAAAACTCCTTGGAAAATTGTTTACACTCAATGTCTACAATTTCTCTTTCCCTCCACTCTTTTAAACCACTCCTTTTTAGCTTGTATCCCCACCCAATGACCTTATCCCCATCTCATGGCATTAAATATCATGTATATGCTAATGATGCTCAACTATTTCATGAGACCAAATCTCTCACCATATAATCTATCTTCACTTGAATGTCCAAAGAAAGGCATCTCAAATTTAATACACACAAAACTGAATTACTAAACTCACGCCACTCCTGGGGGAGGCCTGAGGAGGGAAACCTTCACTGCTGTCATTTTCCCCTTTTCAGTTAAATGGCAAACTCCTACTCTAACACAATCAACCCAAAACCTTGGCGTCATTTTTTGACTCCTAACTTTCACATGCCATGGAAAGATTGCCACACTATCTTCTTGGCTCCAACTTCAAGGTATACTCAAGTGTTCACCACCTCTTCACCATGATCAAAGCAACATTATATCTGAACTCATTCATTGAGATGGCCTCTCAGGAGTCTCCCTGCTTTTTTCTTGCCATTCTGCAAGATATTTTAAAGACAACAAAGTGATCCTGCTGAAACATAAGTTAAGTTGTGTCATCTTGCTGCTCCAAAAAACTCTGTAAAGACTTTACATTCCTCTTAGTGTAAAAGCCTACAAGACCATATACAATCCATTCCAAAGGTAATTGATTCCTCATTGCCCCTTGTCCTCATCTGCTATTCATTCCACCATGCTCTCTCCACAACAGCCACACTGACCTCCTTGCTACTCCTGGAACATTGCAGACACAAGCCTGCTTCAGGACCTTTGCATTTCGACTGCCTTTGCCTAGGATTCTCTTTGCCTAGCTACCAGATAGTCCCCAGGTACAGCTCTGCCTGTTTCCTTCAGGTGCTTACTAAAACTTCATGATCTCAGTTAATTTTACCCTGGCACCCTATCTAAAAGTTCACATATACTCTCCAACATTTCATACCACCAATTTGGCTTTATTTAGATTTCCTCTCAGCAAGTACCACTGTCTAACATATTATACATTTTACTTATTTATCTTCCATATTTCTATCTTTGTCAGCTAGGGTATAAGCCCCATGAGGACATGGAATGTTTTCTATTAAATTCACAATATCTGGAACATCATGGTACTCAACAATTGTTTTGAATGGTTTAGTTTATTCACCAACATATCCCAGAATTTAGAATAGAGCCAGATAGATAGTAGATGCCCAGTAAATATGTTTGAATGAATGAATCCTAAAATACCTATTGCACTGTCTTATACTTAGTATTAGCTTGATAAATGTTTGTTGAATTATTAAGTGAGTATTTTTTAGGTTTTAAAAAATAATTTTTAATTTTATTTAATTAAATAATAATTGTTTCCTTTAAAAGTTGTCTGAATATTTTTTTAAAATTATGTTACATGGTTTTCCTCTCTATTATTCTGACTTGTCTCCAAAATTAGAATGATGATATTTCTTTTTTCTAATCAATCAGTACATTAAGTATTTAACTACGAAAGAAAATTATTATGAAATCTAAAAATTGTTCTGCTAAAATCACTTGGGGATAGCAATGTTGTTGTGACATTAAAAGAAAAAAAAGCTACTTTAGCTGGAAAAAAAAAGCAGAGGTCTCTAGGGCTATCATCTAAAACAAGATAAATGAGATTTCTACCTGAAGAATGTCCCTGATAAAACATCTCAATTTCTTTAGCAACATTCACTTTTAGACCTTTATTTGGCATGATGGTATTTCAGACATAAATTTATAGCAACTGATCTAAAGGCATGCAATAACAAAAACTAAGATTAAGTTAATAAAATAAGTAATCATGTGTTTTGTTCCTTAATTAAAAATCCTATTTATACAGAATAGTGAGTGCCTCAGAACATTCATACTCTATTTTATTGTATTTTTTATTATAAGAATAATAAAAAGTGAGATAAGCACTGATCGGATTTGTCATTCCCTATACAAAACATGAATGCACAATCTATCCCATTCCTGAAAGGCCTATTTGGAAATATATTGCTGTAAACATTTACCAAATCAAAACCACTCACTCTACTAAAATAAGTTTATTTGGAGATGGTACATACACAAGATACACATAATCTATGATTAATAGATGCCCCGAATGTCCATCTTGAGAATTTAGTGCCATTACTGATTTTTATTTAATCCCAGTGTTCTAGTGATCTCATTTTACAAAACTTTTCTGCAGAAAAAAAGAGGAAAAAACCAAAAAACATTCTATAGTCTAGTCACAGAATTATCTCATTTGATATGTTTTATATGTAAAACAGGGAAGAGGGATGACCTAGAAAAGGGGAAAATGTGTTCTAAAATGCAAAGTGAACTGAAAAATAAAATAAAATAAAATGCAAAGTGAAGAAAGTGAAATCGGAGCCCCGTGAGTTTCTCAAGGCACAGAGACTTTTTTTTTTCAATTGCAAAGTTAATACCAGGTCATTGTTTAAAAACCAGAAAGAACAATATAGAATTATATGTTAAAAAAAATTAACATTCTCCTTCTCAACCCTTGCAGGCATTCCTGTTTCTGCCTTTCAACTTCCTTCTCCAGAGCTATTATATATGGTTTATTCTGTACCATTCTAGAATTTTCTCTATGTATATATTTATACCTTTCTTCATAAATGACTTCATTGCTATTTCACATGAAAGCTACTCCCAAACAATTCTTAAGCCAAAAGAGAAAATGTTTTGGCAAACCTCAGGAACCAAGTCAGCCAAATAATTAAACAACTTAAATATCATATCCATCACTTTTCAAAAGAAGGCAACAGTAAAATATGAGTAATGTTACCTGACAGCATAAAATTGTCAAAAATAACATTTATTGGGGCGCCTGGGTGGCTCAGTTGGTTAAGCGACTGCCTTCGGCTCAGGTCATGATCCCGGAGTCCCGGGATCGAGTCCCACGTCAGGCTCCCTGCTCAGCAGGGAGTCTGCTTCTCCCTCTGACCCTCCTCCCTCTCATGCTCTCTGTCTCTCAATCTCTCTCTCGCAAATAAATAATATCTTAAAATAAAAAAAATTTTTTTAAAATAACATTTATTTTTTACTACATAAACAACAATTTTCAAAATCTACATGTTCAAGAATTGCATAGAGCAAGTTAACGCCGCAAGAATCAAGCCATTCCAAGGGCTCATTACTTCAGTAACAGAGGGCATGGCTCAGCAATGCACCTTTAGAACACATCAGGAACTCCCACTGCCCTGACAGTTTGGGGACATCCTAAGTCAAAAAAGGCCTAGTTTTGTCACTTGTCAAGTGAAATATCCACATAATGTTTTAAGATACATATAGGATAGAATATACAAAAAGTATTTTAAGGTGATTGGTATGGATTTCCAAAATCAGATTGGTCTTACAGGTTGATAATTTGACTTAATAAGCAAGAGGATACAGGTGATCATCCCCAATTATTAATTTTATCCAGCAATGACATATCTCCTCCAATATGTATGTGTTTGCCCATGCATGAGATTCTCTTTTAATTAAAAAAAATGTACATTTTGATAGGGATGGAGGCTTCTTCCCATTTTAAGTTCACATGTAGAACTTCTTCTCACTAGTTATGATCTAACATCAGAGACTACTTGCAAATAAATCCTACTTTCCTTGGACAATTATCTGATCACCTTGATTGCAGTTTGATATTCTAAGGTAAGTGTAACTTCTATTTCTTGAGCTTTTAGTATGAATCAGATCTTCTCATTTAATTTTAGCAGTCTCAAAAGATAAATACTGTTATTAATCTTGCTTTAGAAATGATGACTTTGAAGGTTACAGCGGGTGAATATCTTACTCAAAGCAAAACAACAAATAAGTAGAAAAGCTGAGACTCAAAACGAGGTCTTTCTCCTTCTGAAGTCCATTCTTAATCTTCCAATACATAACTATAATATTCTGATTCCAAAACTTCTCAACTGCCCATTTATAGGTATTCATTTGAATTATGTTTTAGATGATTCATTCATTTTGAATGAAACCAGTAATTAATACCAACTTTCCTAAATATCTTCTAACAATTACATTAATTTCAGTAACATCGTTGATGTTTCCTATGTACTGACCATATATACCAATATAGAACCAGTTAAAAATTTTCTAAGAATATATAAATGATCTGTACAAACAGAGAAAAGAGTTCACATACTGTGTGCTTGGCATAGATCTCACCCTATTTCTGATTAGTCCTACTCAAGTACAGATTATATGTGGAGGCAGAGGTTAGGAGAATGAGAGTTTCCAAACCACCAGGTCTATAGAAGTCTAAAGCTTTCAACGGTAGCTGCTAAAAACGGTCATGTATTAAATATATAGGTATCTCCCCAAAAGAAATGAAAATATATTTTCACACAAAAACAAGTACAAAAATGTCCATAGCATCAATATTCATAAGAGCCAAAAATTGGAAACAACTCAAGTGTCCATCAGCTGATGAACTAAGTGGTTTTTCATACCATGAACTATCGTTCTGTCACAAAAGAAAAGAAGTACTGATATATGCTAGGGTACAGACTTTCTCTCTTGTGAAAGAAGCCATCAGAAAAGATCACATACTATATGCCATCATTTCTATGAAATGTCCAGAATAGACAAATCTATAGAGACAGAAAATAGATGGGCAGTTGCCTAGGTCTGGGAGGAATGGTTGTCAATGGGTAAAAGGTTTCTTTTGGGGGTGATAAAAATGTCCTAATAGAAGGATTATTAATATACTCTGCAAGTATATTAATAACCTTAATGTTGAGTTGTATATTTTGTTGTCACTCTTACAGGACAATCAACCAACTGTGTGCTGGAAGCTAAAGATGAGATGACTTGTCAGGGTAGCCATGAGAAGGGTTGCCTTGCACAATCAATGTTCAGTGCATCTTTGAATAATCACTGAGTGATCTATGAGCTGACTTGACTTCTAGTGGGCTTCCTAGTATTGACAAAGATAGTGAAGCAGCCTCCTAGAGCTGCTGGGGGACCTTTGGTGCTGTTCATTTATTATTCCTCTACAATACAAACTTCAGACTTTTGGTACTCAAAATATTCACGTTCATTTATTTCAAAGCTATAGGTTCTGTTGTACTTGTCACAAGTTTATTTTGAGACTCACAGTGAGAAATTACTCAGCAGTTTTGCAATATCAACCATATCCTGAGGGCAGGGCATATAGAAAAATCTTGGTTGATGCCTGCATAGAAAGTTCAGGGGGAAAATAGAAGCATAGGAGAGTAAAGCTTGAATTTATCCTATTGGAACAAAAAAGTATGACTGCTAAGACTAACTTCATATGGAAAGTTTGCTAATCAGTGAACAAATGACTTCCATGACTTTCTTAAAATCGTGTCCTGGGGCATGGAGACAGCCTGATTTTAAGGGTGGTGATGACAGAATCTTGGCTCTAGCTCTTATATGTTATCAGAAAAGAACAAAAAAACGAAAACAGTGCATAGACTTCTTAGGACAAGAATTAATTTTTTTTTTTTAAGATTTTATTTATTTATTTAACAGAGAGAGACATAGCGAGAGCAGGAACACAAGCAGGGGGAGTGGGAGAGGGAGAAGCAGGCTTCCTGCGGAGCGGGAAGCCCGATGTGGGACTCGATCCCAGGACCCTGGGATCATGACCTGAGCCGAAGGCAGACGCTTAACGACTGAGCCACCCAGGCGCCCAGGACAAGAATTAATTTTAAAAGTGGGATTTAATGATCCTGCAGGAAATAGAAATTCTCCTTCAGTTTCTCTTCCCATTGCTATTCCATATACCTTCCAGTACTTTTATTCAGCTGCTCATCCATTAGATTTTGAGCTCCTGGTGAGTAGCAATCCTGCCTTTTAGAGCCTAAAGAATTATCACAGATGTTTAGACAGTACTCAAAAGACAGGGGCTGCTATTAAAGGTACTGTCTTGTTCATTGATTAACCCAGGCCATAGAGCAACTATAACAACAAACACTAACCTCTAAATGAGTTCTTGTATTTGCCTACTTATTGCAAAAACTTCCTTTGGAATCATTTGTAATTCAAATTTAAGCTAGAATACTAAAGAAAAAATATAAAAGGAAAAGAATAGCTTTAAAGTCTTAGAAGATCATGCTGTTAAATAGAAACATTCTCATTTTCCATAGAACAAATAGTCACATTAAGTAATAAAAGCACAGCAGTAATGAGTGACTATATAGTTCACTCCTTCACTGGATCTTTCCCTTGGTATTTAAATCTTTCCTATTTTTAAGCAAACAAGTAACAAACAAACAGAAAGTCTCTTTGACCTCCTTTCTCCTCTCTCCATCCTCCTTTTCACAAATTTTCCAGAATGCTCTTTATATTACACCGTTTCCATTTCTCCTAACTCTCATTATCTCACCCAAGCAGTTCTTTATTTAATTTTATTTTATTATGTTATGTTAGTCACCACCCAAGCAGTTCTTTGTTGAGCTTTAGAATACAACTGACCTCATGTCTTTTGACCTCTTGTCACGTGACTTCTCATTTATTGCTACTGTAGTATCAATATTTATTGATTTATTTATTGATACTGTAGACTATTCCCTCCTTTGCAAAATTCTTTTTTCAAAATATTCTTTTCTTGGGTTCCTTGACACACTTGCTTACTTCCTATATCTTTGGCTATGAAAAGTTTTCTTTGCAATATTATCTTGCAGGAACAAAGTTTTGAAAACTCTGATGCTTTGCTGGTTTCAAACATGCCCATGGCTTCAATTGCCTTCTATGGATTAATGAGTCTTTCTCCATGTAGACCTCCCTTTTTAGTTTCATATCAGTACATGAAACACTCCACCTGATATCTCCATGTGGTCGTCTCCAAGGCTTTTCCTAAATATTTTCCGGATTTCTTCACTTCTGGCCTCCACTACTCATGCTCAACTGTGTACCGCTCTCTTCTTTCTCCAGGACTACAACATTGCATTCTTAGCTGGTTTCCACATTCACCATTGCCCTCTCTAAACCCAGCCTCCAAATTGCAGCCTGAATCATCCTTCCAAAAAGGCAAATCTGATCATGTAGTCATCCTTCTTTCTTCTCCACCCTACAACACACATTAAAGAACTCTTCCTGAGGTCTCAATGCTCTTAACAAAAAGACCAAACTCTTATGGGGCCTGGTTATCTCTCTAGGCTTATCTCAATTCATTTCCTGTCTGAATAGCCTGCACCCCAGCCAATGGCATTCTTTCAGTTCTTGAATGTTCCACATTCCCTTCCACCACCAGGCATTTGAGCAGGCTACTTCCTCTATCAGCAATCTTTTCGTTTCCTATTATCTCCTTGGTAGACTCTGACTCTTTGGTGTACCACTTCCTCACGGGAGCATTTCTTGACCACTGCTGGGTAACAAACAACCATAAGTACAGAGACTAACAACTCAAATTTATTATCTCACAGATCCCATGGGTCAAGAGTATGGGGACAAGTTAGCTGAGTCCTCGGCTTAGGGTTTCACCCAGACTGAAATCAAAGTGTTGATATGTTCAGCCTCATCAAAGGCTCAAGATCCTATTCCAAGCTCAATCACAAACTGTTGGCAGAATTAATTTCCTTGTGGCTGTAAGGCTGAGGTGCTCATTTTCTTGCTGGCTATCATCAGTAAGTGAATGGATATGCAAATCATGGTATATTCATACTGTTGAATACAATCAGCAATAAAAGTAATGACTGATTAGTACACACAAATTAACTATTCTGAGTGAAAAAATCCAGACCAAAAAAAAATACATACTGTATGATTCTATTTATATAAACATCTAAAAAATGCAGTCTATCATGGCAGAAAGCAGATTGGTGGTTGCCTAGGAATACAGCAGATGGAAGTGGGAAGGAGAGTTACAGACAGGCATGAGAAAACTTTTGGAGAGTAATAGATGGGTTCACGATCAACTGTAAGCTTTAAATAAGGACAGTTTATTATATGTCAGTTTTCCTCAGTAAAGTTATAAAAAAGAAGAATCATCATCACCACCATTTTCTGGTATCTTTTATGCTTTAAATCACTTTGCTTGCTCTCACCTGACCTTGGTCAGGATCCCAGGACTTCTTTTGAGTGTCTGATGTTTCTTAGCTATAGAGACCTGGTTTGGGGTATCCAAGGCTGCCAGATGACCAATCTTTATATGAAATCCCAATTAGAGCACTAGCAAGTATGGTGCCTGAGGACAATTTGGAGAATTGATGAACGTGTTTTAAATATGGCAGACAAACTTTCATCTCTGCCAAAGAGACCTTTTTGTTATAGGCCTGTAAATCAAATGGTGCCCTGAGCCAAAAATAGAGTAAGTTACAAAGCTTTGCTAAAGGTAGCTACGAAATCAAATTCAATTTTTAAAAATTTATTTCACAGTGACCAATAAATCAATTCAAACTAAGCTAAGGGTTTTCCAAGAATATACCAAATAAATTTATTGTAATTGAAATCAAAGTTATACATTTTCTGAGACCACTGAGAAGAGCAGAGCTAGACATAGTAAAATGTTATCACTGTACTGAACTTGAACCTGAGTTTACTCAGTCAAATGATTCAATTCCCTGACTGTATTGCAGGTAAAACGATGCCCACAGTTTGTGGACCTCTCAGTGGAGCTCTCGTTGGATGATATCTTGGTAGAGAAAAATTAATATAATGTCCTAAGGTGCATGGAGTAATTCCCTAATAACTACAATTGATTAAATTCTAGTTAGAGCCGGATTGTGTCCCCTGAACCCCCCTAGAGCCGTTCTAGGCTTCCAAGCACCACAATTAGTAGAGTGCATTTTCACCTCCTAAATTTGAAGAAAAATACCTAGATCGCAGAAAAGTCTAGTTACTGTCAACTACATAAATGAAAGTACTTATATACCGCAGCATGTATACAATTAGCTAATAAATTTCCACTCAATAATTACCTGAAATTAGGAAAGCAGAAAAGAAAGAAAGGAATGTGCCACATACCAACTCCACATTTTCCCCTAAAAGCATTGCTCTCCAGTGGTGACAGTCACAACATGTTTGGGAAAATGTTATTGGACCTTGTGGAGTTAACGATATAGTGTGGCTTTCAGCTAGGAGGAGAGCTTTAAAGCAGAGTCCTAAGAATATTGTGGTAATTGTACTCAACACCAGGGAAAAGAAGTAAAACAGCGAGATGCTGAAAATAATACATTTTAATGGAAAGAAACATAAAACAAGCTTCACAACGGTGCCCTTTTAATGTGCTCACGATAGCTGTTAATTTTGAAAAGGTAAGTGGACTGTTTATAGCATATAGAGAAGTAGAAGGTAAATGTTAAGAAGGGCTATTTGGGGATAATAGAAAGCATGGTACTAAATCTTAAAGTAGTAGCTGCTTAAAATCTTGCCATTTTCCAAATTTAGTCTATGACCTAGAAAATTTTAACAGCTCAAAGCCTTAGGCAGATCGAAGAATCAGTCCCACATTTTGGACTTTTTAATCAGGATAATGGATTCTGACCAAGTCAAAGATATCAAACAGTAGAAGTAAAGGATTATTAAAATATTAAATGAATGGAATCATAAGTCATAGAAGTCGAGAGCAGTGAAGACCTTTACATGTGACAGAGTACAGCTCCTTTTTCATACAAATAGAAAAAATGAGCCTCAGGAGATTATTTGCCCGGCTCAAAAGCACATACCAGAAAACCTTTATAATCATGACTTTCTACAATGATTTAAATGCCTGGAACACAGGAGACCCTCAATAAATATTTGCTGAATGAATATATAAATAAGTACTTTAGCCTTTTCAAAACCTATTTATCAGACATTTAGTTATGCATAGCTATATAGTAGGTGATTAATGGCAGTCTGAATATTAATTAAAATTTTTAAAATACATAATACCATTTAATTATTAATTTCATAACACAATTTTGTAACCAGTGTGGCCAAGATTAGGAGTTTAGTCTGCGAGCAGTCACCTACTACCTCTATGATCACCAAGGGAAATATGCCCTGAGGATAAGGTGTGGGTCTGTCAGTGCAGTCTCCTTGCGAAGTGTGCTGGACCATGTCCAAGTCCTTGCTCTCTATTCCCTGTCCTTGTCTGGTCTCTACCAGTGAAATGAGAGAAGCCAAGAGCAGGATTCACAAAACAGGGACATCAAGGACAGCATGTTAGATGGACAAGGAAAATATAAGGAGAAAAAAGTGGAAAGGCTTTGGAGGACGTAGGATTGATAGCCACGTATTAGTAAATTGACAAATCTGCTTTCTCTCAAAGGGGGAGGAGCCAGAAAAGCATTGGTATTATATCTTAAAGTTCTTAAGATGTTGTTGATATGGCCTGGAAAAGCCAGTGTGTTAGTTTGCTAGGACTGCCGTAGCAAAGTACTGTAAGTTAGGTGACTCACACGACAGAAATTTATCATCTCACAATTTGGAGGCTGGAAATTGGAACTCAAAATGCTTTTCCTTCTGTTCCAGGCCTCTCTCTTTGGCTTGTAGATGATCATCCTCTCCCCGTGTCTCTACACATTGTCATCTCTCTACATGTGCTTGTCTCTGTGACCAAATTTACCCTATAATAAGGACCCCAGTCATACTGCGTTAGGGCCCACACTAATAATTCATTTTAGCTTGATTACATCTGCAAAGGCCACATTCTGAGGTATTTAGGGTTTAGACTACAACACATGACTGGCGGGGTGGTGGGAGACAGGATTCAACCTAAAACACATGGACTACATAAAAAGTAAGATTTCATTTTTACTTTTTTCACGTGAAAGGTACAAATGAAGTTGTCAAGTGGCTATAAGATAACATCTTTACTTTTGGAACTAGCTATTACATTGCATTAATGGTTTGAGGAGGAAGTTTGCACCTCTTGAAAACTTCCTCATCTCTAACTTGCCATTGACTTTGTATCAGTACACAGGGAAGTAGCTATATGTGGTCCATGAAAAATCAATCTTCAAATAGACAATTTGAGAGAGTCTTGTTTTTAGTTTCCTGCTTGTTTCACAAGATCTTGGATTTATGGTTAGGAAGCATCTTTCTTCTATTGTTAGCACTTTTATTTATGTATCAATGGTGGAGCACTTTTTTTTGTAATGGTCAGAATCCTACTGAGCAAAAGAAAAAAAGTGTTTTCCAGCATTTTACAGAGTGACTAGAAATTGGAGAAAGTGGTAGCACATTTATTTGCTAAAATACTTATGACGAATTATAAACAGGGTAGCACAGTGGTTAAGAGCATGGCTTTGGAGTCTGATGGATCCAAGTTAAAAATCTGTCATTTGCTAATTATATAACCTTGAACGATTAGCCAACCTCACTATGCCTCAGTTTGTGACTCAAAATCATTTGTGATAGTAATAACTAACCTCATATGCATTTTGTGAGAATTAAATTTAAAAATGTTCATAAAATGCTCATAATAAACAGCTGGCTCATAATAACCCTCTCTCTGTGATAGCTCTTGTTATTAAATAAAGAATGAGAATTGGAAAATGAAATCACTATGTAAGCATGAGCCTGATATTATGATATTAATAAAGAACAATAAGATTCAAAACCTGTGATGATACTCAAAAGGAAAACAGAGATGAAAACAACAATTTCACATTTCGTTCTTAATTACAATAATTTGCTCAAGCAATACATAAATCATTTTTACCTAGATTATCAATTTCAAGCCAATCATTTGCACTACTTTTCAAGTAAAAATTATTAACTTATATTCCCTCATTTTTATTGGTAATTTCCCATCACAAGGTAGTAATTATAAAATTATATATTGCTAGAAATTGGTCTTAGAGATAATTTTGTCCAATTTTTTCATTTTACTTGACAAGAAAATTGATATCCAGAAAGCATAAATGGTTTTCTTCATGTTACATATTTAGGTCATAACCAACCTAGGCTTTTTAAATCCCAGGCCAACAGTCACTGAAGGGCATAACTCTTCAAAATAATACTAACACATATTGTATTGAGCCATACAGTGTTGAACTTCCAAACTTTCTTACTTAATTTTCTACCAAGGAAGAAGATTTCATTAAACTTGCCAACTGGAAATTAATTACAGCACTAACACCTGATATTATTTAAAGAAGCCCCATACAGCAAAAGCTTATAAACACCTACTTTTAGAGCACATAAGCAGGTACAAATTATCTTATCCAATTGAAATTTAAAATTAAACTGTACTAACCTTAATATATTTAAAAAGTAAAGACACTCCTAAACTGATGGGGATAACAAAATGAAATTAAGTTGATGTTGCAGCCCTTGGCTAAATTCATCTGATTGATCAACATGACAAACTCACTAAAAGATAAGGTAAGAAAAAAGGATGGTTTTTAAGATAATCAGATCTGTCCACATTAACTCATCTTGGAGACAGCCAAACGCACAATGCCTTGCATTATTTGTTGTTTTTTTTCACTGATCAAGAGATTAAAAAGAAACTGATGTAATTTCTATTGACAAGATTTCTAATCACTCTTACATCTCTGTTTTCCCAAGGGTTTTGAGGATAATTGCTAGAAAAACTCCTGAAATGATGAAAAATTAAGTAGTAATGCCAATGTTGTGAAGGCTCTGTCTGCTTTGGGGAGAGGGGGGGTTAGGAAAAACTAGCCTGGTTCTTGTCAAAGACATGGATAAGATGGATAAATCGTTGGCATTCCAGAACCTTTCCCAGTGTTAGAGGAATTACAGAGGGCAAATATTAACAGAGGGAGAAGTCAGTGGACACTGCTAAGAGGAGCAGGGGAGAATCAGAGAAAGGACCTCAGTCAAAGGATAGTGTAGGTAGGTGCCCAAGGCTCAATGGGATCATGTCACAGCATCAACTATGGGCTTACTATGGTGGAATGGATACATAGGTGAACCTGTTAGTGGAAACAAACAAACTAAAACTCCATGCTGAATTGAGGAAAACAACTTGGCTTTGTGAAACTGGAGCTTGAGTTGGGATACAGCATCACCAAACATTTTATTTGTGTGTTTGTGTGTTTAGAATTTGTCATTTGTCACATTTCATCTATAGATGTGTTCATAGTGAATGCATAGACTTATCGTAGTTTACGAAGCAATAGAAATAGAAACTGAGTCTAGGTGTATGCATTTTACCCTTGAAAATATATAACCAGACACATATTGGTCTCTAAATTTAAGATCTTCCTATATAACTTCCTTATTAATTTGGTCTGGTTGCCCAGAAGGCCTGCTGGACTGGAGCTGTCATGCTGAGACATTACTCCATGTTTCTTATATCTGTTTTTCTTTCATTTTGGTTTATTTTCTTATTTTATTAAAGAAAATCTTCTAATAGCTGCCCATGAGAAAAGATACATGGATGTAATTTTTTCAGGTCATTTATGTCTTAAAATTTATTTCTTTAACTTTCTACTTGCCTGCCAACTTGGCTTATTACAGAATTTTAGGTTGGAATTCATTTCCTTTCAAACTTTTGTATCTTGTGCCCCATTATATTCTAGCTTCCAGCGTAGCTGCTGCTAAGTCTACTGCATTTTGATTCTTTATCTTTTCTATGGGACATATTTTTGTTCTCTTTGGAAGCTTTTTAGATTTTTTTTTTATTCTCATTATCTGAAATGTCATCACAACGTGAGTTGTTGTGGGCCTTTCTCACGATATTGGGCTATCAGAGGGTTCATTTGGGCTGGAAACTCATGCCTTCCAAATAAGAAGTATTTATTATTATTTTAATTATTATCATTATTAAATTTCCTTTATCCTCTTTTTTTCTGGAACTCCCATTATGTGGTTGTTAGATATTTCACATTGATCCATCATGGAGTGATCAAGTTTTCATTTATTTGGACTCTTCTACTTTTGATCTCTGCTTTTGGTTTCACTTTTTGAAAAATATCTTCAACATTATATTCCAAAATTTTATTCAATTTGTTTATAACAGGTATCATATTTTTTATCTTTCAAAAGTTTTTTATTGTTGTTTGCTTGTTTGTTTTAATAGCCTTCTATTATTCAACAAGTAAAATACCTTCTTTTGTCTCCTAGGAAACTGACCATAATTCTCATATACCCTTATATTCCCAGCATTATCTCTGTTTCCTTCAAATTCCTTTTCCTGTCTATAGTTGTTTTCATCTCTGCCTTTCAAGAAGGGACTTTCTTAAAATTAATAAAACGTGAATCTGAAACCCTTTGTGCTTGGGCAGGACTTTGCAACTGGTGAGCTTCACCACAGAGGAAATGGTAGAGATCTGACCATTTTCTCAGGGGATTTTTCCAACTACTAGTAACAATAGATTTTTTCTTTTTTCCTTTGAGGTTATCTGGCTTTTCCAAAGAAGAAACTTGCAATCCTCTGGCTGGGATATGTGCCTGGGTCACAGTATTCTTGAAATTGAGGAATACAAGGTTGCTGAAGCTTCATTTCAGTTTGTATCATTTCAATTCATTCTCCTCTTTTCAGTGTGGTGCCTCTTTCTTCCCTTCAGTGTGCCAGGGCCCCTGGTCCTGAGCCCCTCTCGTTCAATTTTTCTGCAGAATCCCCAGGATCCTGCTGGCGCGGGGAAGAATCACCTGGCTACACAGCGTGGGACTTGCACTGAGCTCCGGGCAAAGGTCCAAACAATGTCTCCGTGTTCTGCCTCGTACCTCACGCCGACTTGAGCAGTAAGTGCAGCGATACGCGGCTGAGCCTTCTCCTGAGTCTGTGATCCGAACGGCTGACTTCTCGTTTGTGATCTCCTTACACCTTATGTTTTCCTTCACTGCTTATGTGGCTTTAACACATCTCATAAGGCTTCATATACGATGTGGGCCTTAGCAAGAGAGACACCTAAGTTCGAAATTTTAAATAATGGAATAAAGGAAAGAGAGCTGTGCTTGGAGAGAAGTATCACGAACAGAATCATGCAGCTGACATGAATAGGGATTTTATGTTTGTACGGGGAATGTGGGGGGCAGAAGCAATGGGGAAAATGAGGGGAAAAAAAGAGAAGAGTCCCTTTGAGGAACAGCAGACGATGGTTCTGTGGGAGCCAGTTAACAGGGACTTGAAGGTTAAGCTACAGAATTGGAAATAGTTATAAAAGGCAGTGGGGGGGAGCCATTAACAACAGATTTGTGGTGAAGGTTTCATGAGATTGGATAAGGAGGCAGGGGCATCCTGCAGTGCCTTTTCCATAAGCCAGATAGATGAGGGGTGGTGAGAGCTACGGCAGGACTGGAAAATCCCCAGTGAACTAGATATGAAAGGTGAAAGAACGTTATTGGGAGAAGTTCTCAGAAATCTCAGATTCTAAGGGCTATGTGCTAGGCATCGCACTATTATCGTAAGGTCCCTTGAAAATGAAGAGTACTATTAAAGCATCTAAGGTGTGGTCTTTATGATTCTAGAATGTCTGCATGGAAAGTAGACTGTTATTTGATTGTCGAAATATTTCTGTGGAAGGATGGCCACAAAATAGCACACTTACAATAACAGCAGATTTATAAACGCCACCAGAAAAGAAAATACCTCAAGACTTCAGAAGAAAAAACTTTATGTGGTGAAGCTCATGCATCCTTCCACACGCTCCCAAATATATTCCTTGTACCTGGCACACAGAAGCGATGCTGAAATAATTTCATTAGAAAAGGAGGTTTTAGATAGACAAAGTTAATTCTTAAAATGCCATCAGGCATAAGAGGATTGATTGCTAGTAAAGTTTTAGACATATGGATATTATTCAGTAATGTTTATTTGATTATGACTAAAATTGAATTTATAAAATTATGATAGAAATATAACATATAAATATAAAAATAATTATAGACTCATACTGGTTTTACAACAACAAAACAGATTTGAGGTTAGGCATATTCAAGTACAAAAAAAGATGAACAACTATAGGAAGATATTTTCTCTCGGGTTTTGTGCATTTGGAGATGTTCAAGCGAAAGTCCTAGTTCAGGTATAAACCTGTGCTTCTTAAAATACATTTTTTGCTCTGGCCAAAGCGCTGCTTTTTCCCTGAAATTATGCCAGTAATGCAGACAGCCATGGTGTGATCGTTAAGTTAGCATTTGGTGGGGACACTGGGACCAGCAACTCCATCCCAGGGGCACATAACCGCCAGGTATTTCTGGACCCGACTGGAGGAGCTCAGTTGCTCTCCTCTGGGAGAGCGCTGCTGTCACAGCAATTTAGTGTCTCTTGCCACCACAGCAGGACATTGATTAGTTTGATTGTGGGAAAGAAAATGCCACCCACAGGATAATCAGTCCTATTTTTTCAGCGGTGGGCAAAAGGGTATCTGCTCCTAGTCCAGCTTTGTGTGAAGAGAGCCACCTCACAATCTGCTCTTCCTACTTGCCGGATGCCACACTATCCTCCCCACCCCAAGAGAGCCAGAGAGAATTCTAGGTCCGCTGCAGCAGTCTGTGGCCCCCAGGGGAGTCTTTACTTACCACAGATGCAGAGTCAGGTGGTATTTTGTAGATGGGAAGGACCTGGGGTCAGCTCCGGTGAAGGCTGGTTCTGAGAAGAGGCATGAGGTAGATGAAGTCAGGTATCAACAGTGTCCCAACTTCCTCTCCTATCAAACCCTCCTTTGTTTTGTTTTGGCTTTTGTTTTGTTTTTTTTTTTTAGATTTTATTTATTTTTTTGAGAGAGAGATACCGGGGGGGGGGGGGGGGAAGAGGAAGTAGGCTCCTTGATGAGCCAAGGGCCTGACCTGGGGCTCCATCCCAGGATCCTGGGATCATGACCTGAGGCATGATCCTTAACCCACTGAGCCACCCAGGTGCCCCGAACCCTCCTTTGTTAAAGGAAATATCTAGTTCACTTCTTATGTCACCCCTAAAATGTTCCTTCTGTGATTTATCTTTTTAAAAAATCACTATGATCATTTCATATCTTAAAGCTTGTCATGGATGTCACCTCACTTTTCAGATTAAAATTAAAAATTTTAATTTTAAAATTTATTATTTAAATTTTAATTTTCAATTAAATTTAATTTAATTTAAAAATTAAAAAATATTATCATGGCCTAAAAGTGCTGCACGGTCCAGCTGCTAACCCCCTAGGCAGCCTCATCCCCATTACTCCCCACTTTGGTCAGTGTGCTCTGGGAAGACAGCTTCTCTCTGTTACTCCAATCCCCGTGCTCCTTCCCACCTCACAGGAGTGGCTCTCTCACTGGCAAATTCCAGTTTCCACCTGGCAAATTATTACCCACTCCTAGATCTCAGTCTGTGCCACTTCCCAGGGAGGATATATTTTACCGCCAAGTTCAGTTAGATTCTGCCAATGTACCCTCTGATTCTCTCTGTATTTTTCCTCCATGGCACTTAGCAAAATTGTTGTGGTATAATTATTTGGTATGTGGTTATTGATTGATTGTTCATATCTCCCACCTAATGTAAGCTCCATGAGAACAGGGACAGTATCTTCTTTGTCACCACTGTACCTTCAAAGTTCAGCATGGTGCCTCACCCATAATCGTGTAATCAAAGCTTACTAAGTATTTGATGAATATAGGTTGCCACTGAATCCTTACATTCTCCACCAGGTCCTGGAAGGGTAGAAATATTGTTAATATCTAAACATTCTCTCCAACCTAAGACCTGAGTGCCCTAGACCCCATTTCTAATGGCTTACTGTGTTAATGCCTCATCATGGCAGGAAAGGTGAAATCTAGACCAGGCATCATTTAATGGCATTTATGCTCTCCTTCCAACTTGTAGAATACACATGAGGAATTAAAGCAGTGTCATTTTGGAATCATTTCACTAAAAAAGTTGAGCTGGTGCTTTTAGCATTGTTTAATTTTTTTTTTTTTTTTTGGCAAAAATTCTGGATGTGGGGCGCCTGGGTGGCTCAGTCGTTAAGCGTCTGCCTTCGGCTCAGGTCATGATCCCAGGGTCCTGGGATCGAGTCCCACATCGGGCTCCCTGCTCAGCGGGAGGCCTGCTTCTCCCTCTCCCACTCCTCCTGCTTGTGTTCCCTCTCTCACTGTGTCTCTCTCTGTCAAATAAATAAATAAAATCTTAAAAAAAAAAAAATTCTGGATGTGAGCACATCCACATTTTTGGTAGAACTTTCTGTGCAATGTGTAATCATGAAGTTTACCAGGTCAGTTCAACCAACTCTAATTTCAATCAGAAAGACAGGAACTCATTCTAACTATATTCTGTTTGGCTATAACTACCTACCAAACAACCCAAAGTTTAGTGGTTTGAAACAACAATTACTCATTTAAAAAAAAAAAAGTGTGTATATATATATATATATATATATATATATGTAATTTGGACAGGGGTCTCTGTGGACTGCTCATTTCTGTTTCTTGAAGCATCTGCTGGACTGGCTTGACCAGGGTTGGAGGGTTCATTTCCATAACGGCTCATCTGCATGGAGTCTGCACTGGTTGTCAGCTGGAAACTCCCTTGAGGGCCACTCTTTCTTTCCCTTTGGCTTCTCCATGGACTGCTTGGGCTTCCTCTCATAAGGTAGCTCAATCTCAGATGTGAGTGTAAGAGATAGTAGAGGTTGCCAGTCTCTGAAAGCGTTAGCCCAGACAGTGGCCCAGGGTTATTTCTGCTGTATTCATTTGGTTAAGTGCTATAGACTGAATGTTTGTGTCTCCCAAAATTCATATGTTGAAACCTAATCCCCAGTGTGATGATGTTTGGAGGTGGGTGATTAGGTCATAAGGGTGGATCCCTCCTGAAGGGGATTTGTGCCCTTTTAAAAGAGACTCCGGAGATCTCCCTCACTCCCTCTGCCATGCGCGCAAGCACACAGCAAAAAATGGCAGTCTATGAACTCTCCCAGACACCTAATCCGCCGATGCCTTGCTCTCGGACTTCCCAGGCTCCAGAACTGTGAGAAATAAATTTCCATTGTTCAAGGCTCCCTGCCTACGGTATCTTGCTCTATAGCAGCCAGAATGAACGAAGACACCAAGGCAGTCACAGCATCCCCTACGTTCAAAGGGAAGGGTATATCGAATAATTTCATACAACCTGTCCTTGTCCCTGGAAAGAAGCAGTTGAGTAATCCACACCTGGGTTGGTCTCAAGGCATTTAAGCAGGAAGCGAAAGCACAGCCACCACGTACCGTCGGCATTGCTTTTGCCTTCTTTCCCTCTCCCTTTGCTTGGGTTTGGAAGAACCCTTTGAGGTAGTTGGGTAAAGACTATTGGCAACAGTTTGGAAAGAGATCGTGACTGTGTTTAGTCCGTCACTTCATCACTTCTGGGTCTGATAAAAAAAAATATATCAACTAAAACAAAACTATTCAGTATTTTTACTCTGTACAACCTTTTGTTGCAAGCAATGTTTTTTTTAGTCGGGCTTTAGGGAAAGGTGTCAATGGTAGGATTTACAAAGTCTGTAGCCGGACTCAAGTCTTGCCTTTGAACGTCAGCTGTGACAGCAATTCAGTGTCAGAAGTGGAGTGCAAAGGATAAAAATTATTGCTGGCAGGAGAACACCAGGCTGCCATGTCTGAGCGGGGTAGCAAGGGAAGGCTTTCCAGAGCAGGTGGAGTTTTGGTGACACCTTGCAAGACAGCAAAGATGTAGAGCGGTTCGAAAGGGGAGGGAAGGCAGAGATTATTTTAAGCAGGTTTTCTACATTTCACCATGAGCAGTAAGCTAGCATGGGGAGAGGCAGGCGACAAGGCTGGAGGAGATGGGGGTCAGCCTGCCGAAGACGGGGGACAGCGGCTGGGGGCTTCAGCGCTGAGATTGCAGCACTGACGGGCAGCAGGATCCCGGTCGTCGGTCACACGGGCCTGAGCTGCAGGGGCAGAAGCAACAGGGACGGAGGCCGGAGAGGAAACCTACTGACAGTGGGGGCACCAACGTCAGGTGGGCAGCTCTTCAGTGGAGGACAGATGCAGGAATGCAATAGGAAGGGATCAGAACCCCAGGCTAATGTGCTAGGTCCTCAGACAGCCTCAGGGAAGTCTCTAAAGAAACAGAGAGGAGAAAAGGAAGTGCAGAGGCCTTGATGTAGGCAGCGGCAAACTGCTGAGCTGCTGAGTCTAACCGGTCTCTCGGGCCTTCACAGAAACCAGGCTGAGGCCCCAGGTCTTTGAGATGGCCTTTGTCAAGCACTGGCAGCTACAGAAGGTTTTTGAGCAGACCAAGAGTGGTCCTTGAAAATTAATCAGGCGGAGAGGCCCGTGAGTGACATATATATTCCAAACAAAGATCTGTCATCACAAACCACACCACCACCACCATCCACCAACGATGTTGAAGGCATTTTATATCTGGGTACTGTGCGGGGGGTGTGGGGTGACCCACACACAATCCAATGAAATGATTAGGACCAGTATTATTGTTCCCTTTTGGTCAAGGGGGAAAATGTGAAATTGACAGTGTAAGTAACTTATCTTAAGTAACAGTTCAAATTAGCATCAGAGCTGGGAATGAAACTCTCTGTGGCTCTCAATCTATTTGCATTAAGCTGTGATCACTGTTAGGTGTAGGCTGGGGCCCATAAGTTTAAGGACTGTCTCACGGGCCACTGGAGGGATCAGAGGGACCTTCCTTCCAGTCCCTCTGTGTTACAAAGCCCACAGTTGCCCTCTGCAGTTGCAGAAGCCCAAAACTTCAGTAAAGACTGGAGGTGGCCCTTGCAGCCAAGTCCACCCACCTGTCAAAATGATAATTAAAAATTTTTAAAAATCTTTTATGGAGAGTAGCCCCAGGAGCACATAGTTATAGCTGAAAGAAAGATCTTATCAGCATGTAATTTCTCACACATGGTACCCCTTCATTTTATAGAAAAGAATACCAAGATCCAGAGAGGTTAAGTAACTTATGCAAGATCACACAGTTACTCACTGATGGTTACCAAACCAGAATCTAGGTCTTATGTTTTAAGGTGCAATTTCAATGATGGATCTTTTAAAATTCTGTTTTTTCTGTTAGGAGGTTTGAAAGGCCAGAAAAGGAATCCAGAATCATTTTTTATTGATCCTTTAGATTTCCCTTGGTCTAATGTTCTCTGTGTGGCTACAATATCTAATACAAACAAAAATCTTTACCATTTTTTGGGTGACTTGCTTGGATCAGTCTTATAGATGAAGAGTTAATCGACAGAGAGCAACAAGCACTCATAGATGGTTAGAAACTTTCCTCCAACTTTCCCTGACCTTCCTTTAGATACTCTATACAGAAAGTCCTTGAGGCCAACCATGGTGTTTTATGTTTTTCTATTACCTAATTTTGAGTTTCTAGGAGATACTCAGGAAACAGTAATTAATTGATTGAGGTGGAGAAAACCACCCTGAACCCAGTGCTGGACCACACAGCTACATACAGGAGTCCAGCTTGGTCCAAAGGTCAACTCCCCCAGGCTGTGAGCTGCAAGTGAGCCAACCATCTCTCTCAGTGACTGTGTGATCTGGTGAATAACCCTGTGTGTGGAGAATGAGGATGTATCATGAGAATGCAAAACTTGGGAGTTTTCAAGATTGTACAAATTTATTTTGAATTATCATAATAGCCGGGATGAGGCTGAGGTGGTAGCCCCTCCAATCATTATCATAGGATAATGTCCTAACATAAAATGCCTTTTCAAGTTTGCCATGAGAGAGCATTCAGTCAGGGACTAGTTCACAGGTTAATGTGAAGGGAGCTGGAAGAAGGAGAGGGGTCACTCAAGGGCCATTACCAAGGGGGCAGTCCTGTTAGCATACTTCCAGCTCCATGAGGACCAGTGGACCAAACAAGATGTGGTGAAGAGAAGAGAGGTACCACAAATGACATGCCATTTCTACTCTGCCTGCTTCAGCTCTGCCTTCACTGATCAAAGTCCCACGTAAGTCAAAGTGCTCTGGCTTGGATCATAAACCCAGGAATTTTTTGACAGAGGACTGAACCTTTCTGCCTATCAGGTGCCTGGTGTGTAAAATCGGCAAATCCATAGCTACCTGCGATGGTAAGGAAGGCTTACTCCGGGACCAGCAGTATACAAAAACTTACACATTTATCATCATTGTCCCTGCAACCCTTTGAGGATAGAGTAATATTGTCTCCTCAACACTCAGCACATTGTTTAAAAATCGCCATTCTTCTCCTGTGTTTATTCCACATGATATTCAGTCTCTTTCATGGTGAAAATTAAATCACGTATATGAATATTCCAGCAGTGTCTGATACCTTTTCGGCATTCTAAATTTTCCTTCCTTCCTCTTCTCTTTCCCTTCTCTGTCTCTCTGCCTTCTTTCTTTGCTACCTTAATGCACCTAGTTCTTAACCTGCCATCACATCTATGTATTTCTAGAATACATGGGCATCATGGCTCCAGCAAAGAGAGTAATCCAGAAATATTGATGAATTCTCATCCTACAGTAGGGATTATGATTTTGCAATTCATTTTCATGCCACATCCAAACATCCAGGATGGTGCTTTAACAAATAAAAAAAAAAATCTCTTGGAAAAGAAGTTCTGCAGTTTTTAGAGCCCAATGGAGCTATTTCCAAATATACTCTGTTTCCTTTCAGGTTTTCCTAACGCTAGTCTTAAACTATCCTACTAATTCCGTGTAGGATAGTCTTTACACTATTTCTGATTCACTCTGTGTCTCCAATGGAAATCTTGTTCTGCATCCTTGGCTCTCTACCTTTTTTTTTTCTTTGACTCTTCTGCCAAGCTAGGATTTATGATAGGTATAGCCTTGCATAGCCTATCAAAGATTTAGGTGTATTGATCATCGTCTCTCTTCCACTACTTCAGCAGCCTTTCATTTCCCAGGCCTCTATGGGAACATTTCCACTATTGGTAAGAGCTTCCAGAAGGTCTCCTCTCAAGGGGCCCTGGAATTCTTCAGCAAACACAAATCAGATTTTTAACACAGCTACACTAGTCTTTTCAATGTTCAGTCACTGACATGTACCAGAAGCAAGTTTATAATAGCTTTTGGGTCCCATACTTCATAGAGGAAAGATTCATTTCGGCACACAGTTTCTTTTTTAAAATCTATAGTAAAAAACATATTGTTTTGAAATCCTGTCTTAGGAAAGTTGCCTTTTGCCCTTCAGCGTATAAGAAAGACTGTGACAAATGCTGATTTATAATAAAACACATACAGATAATAAAATCTAAGCATAGGGAAAAAACAAAATAAATGAACCAGCTACCACAAAATATTTTTTGTGGATGCTTTTGAAGAAGGAGGAGAACCACCATAAGATATTCATAGTTTCACATAAGTACAAGTTTCAGACCCCAAAACATCACATGCATCATTGTGTCCAAATGCTTCCTTTTACAAATGAGCAAATGAGATCCTGAGAAGGTAATTGATTTGGCCAAAGCTACCTAGTCACTGAGGGACACTTCTTATTCAAGGATTCAAGTCCATCTGGGATTAAAACAAAACAAAAACAAAATTAAAAAAAAAAAAAAACCATTGTGCTTTGTTCTTTGCTTCCTATTTGCAAGGCTACTGCTCTGGAAATATAGCCCTTGCTCTTATATGGTTGCAAGTTTCCTTGGACCTAACCAATCGTGGGTACTTTAATTCTATTTACCCAATGTTCGATGGCTCACTGCTCTCCTCATCTCATGGATGTGTGTCTTACACTCTTACTTTTCCTCTCCACAACTACTGACCTGATCCTCCAAGTAAATTCCACGTGTCCTTATGTTGCCCCTGCTCCCTGCGCCCTCCGGAGTCTGCTGCTCTCTCTGCCAGGGCTAGTTCCGCATTAAGTGCGAGAATGCGTTTCTTCCCCTTGGGGCACCCTCTGTCCCTGAGAACCATAGGCGCACAACTTGTAACATCGAGTTCCTGGTGTATCTATTTCACTTTTCTTTCTCCCTCTGCCAACCAACTTCTTCTGCTTTTCCTTCACCTAGCCGACTATATTGCTGTGACTACAATTCAATGGTTTATATGATTCGGTCCTATGGAGACAGTTCCTGGACATCTTAGAATTTCAATTCCAGGATCTTAGGAAAGAAAATCAGAATGACCAATCTTGAGTAGAATGTCTACATCAGGTCCAATCAGCCATGGCTAGGATTATATAATACTAATATGTCTGCAATGCATCAGCCTCTAAGAAATGGGAATAAATCTCAAAAAAATGGGAAATGGCCATGGACAGAGCAGATATCCAATAGGCCCCTATGGGGCCCCTAGTCAGACACCATGGTGCTCATCCCACTTCTTCTTTTCCTATATTTTGAGGCAAATTCTTTCCCGGTGTGAATCAAAGAATGTGAATGTGTGTATGTGTGCTGCTCATTTGATCAACTTATCAGACATCCCTGAACATTTCTGAATCCCAGCAGTGAGCCGAACTTGGGCTCAAGCTGACATAAATTAGCCTCCCAATATTTAAAATAATAGCTAAATAGTTCACCCAGAAAATTTTGTCTAGTATAATCACTTGAGCATAGGACTACCTTTGCTCCGTTTCACTTTCTTGCTTATCAGAGAAAATCCCCACAGCCAATACTGATTGTATGTTAGGTAATGAAAATTAGCCATATCTTCTCCACTCTACAAAATCTACCCTGAGATTCTGAGTCTTTGAAGCTACATTTGAGCCATACCTCGTCCTCGTATCCAGATACTTTAAAAATCCAAGCGTGACTTTATTTTTTTTTATTTTTTATTTATTTATTTCTTTAACATTTTATTTATTTATTTGAGAGAGAGAGAATGAGAGACAGAGAGCATGAGAGGGAGGAGGGTCAGAGGGAGAAGCAGACTCCCTGCCGAGCAGGGAGCCCGATGCGGGACTCGATCCCGGGACTCCAGGATCATGACCTGAGCCGAAGGCAGTCGCTTAACCAACTGAGCCACCCAGGCGCCCCCAAGCGTGACTTTAAACACCAGCGTGGAATTGACTCCAAATTAATTCTCCTTTGTTTACTGGGGAAACATGATAACTTGTCTTCGTAGAGCCAGAGAAAAGGAAATTTTTTCTTCAGCTCAGAATTCAGGCATCCGTAAGACTGGCATATTCCACTTTTTTCTTTGAGGCAAACCTCTTCCGTCTACCCCACCCAGAGGGTGCAAATGGGGCTGCATAGCCTCAGAGCACCAGTGCTTTTGGGGGGTGCTGGGCTCGGCTTTCAGCGTGGACTCTGCAGGCCAAGTCGCCTCTCCAGGAAAAGAACAATCTGGAGAGAAATTCATCTCATTTATTGTAAAACGTGAAAATGCAATTACGTAATTTGCAATTACAATGAGGTTTTCAGTCTTCAAATTTGAATTGCTGAATCACTTAACTTGGTGCTTACATATTGCCTTATATATTTTGTATTTCCTCTGATTATGTCTCCTCTTCCCAGTGAGGGCAGAGATCAGGCACTAAACTTTTCAAATCTTCCCCAGCTATTTTTATGGTACCTTATACATAGTAATATCTATTGTCTATTGACTTAAACTGGGTGCAAACACTTATGTTTTAATTGCATTTTTTAGATTAAATCGAATCCTCCAACTGAACACTGAAGGCACAAACACAATGCTATTTAACCATTCTTTATTTTGTGGAGTCTATTTTGAATTTTGAGTGATCTTTATAAAATGCTAAACCCCCAGCTTTCTACTAAATCTAAAATACTTTAGGTAAAATAGAAGAAAAAATTACCCCTCGTCTAAAGTAAAAGTTGCAGTCAGCAGTCTTAAGTTCTATCACCAGCTTCACCTGAATTTATCCCTTCCTCTGAAACAATTTTCCCTAATCGGAACAATCTTCTAAGAGGATAAGTGGAAGCTCCCACAGAGAGATACTGATCCAGGATTCTTCGGGTAAATGCTGTTAAGGAAAACACTTGGTAGATACTCTGTCACTGAAACTCTTGTTATCTGCTCAGGGACATTCTTTTCTCAGACCTTTAATCATCACAGAGCAACCTGGACCAGGCCACAGTCTAAGGCAAGAGTCAGAAGGAAGAACACCAGTGTCTTCCCAATAACATCGTTTACATTCTAGGAAGGTATTAATGATGCATCTATCTACTCCACTTCTTCCTTTTTTTTTTTTGTCTATGCAGAAAAAAGAGTGCTAGGGAAGGGCCCAGTGTTCTTTGCTAAGAAGGGGTAGGAAAGATGAGAGGACCTTGGCTACCAGGATATATTTTGCACTAAAAGGACGGACTCCAATACTTGAGGTGGATGTCCATTGCAGATCATTGCTCATTCTTTGGACCATCCTTCAGCTTAGGTCACAAAGAGAGACCTCTGACATTTGCTGTCTCTCTTCAATCATTGCTCATACTTTCCCAAGATGGCTATTTCCTTGTCCATTTCTTCTTTATAGGACACTCGTAAAAATCCTACTTATAAAGAAATCTCCCCTTTCAACACCAGCAAACACCCCTCTTTTCCATAGCATTCTCAGGAATTTAGAATTCAAAAAATATGGAAACAATTTATGCCCACTGATGGATGAATGCATAAAGAAAATGTGGTAGTTACATACAATAGAATATTATTCAGCCTTAAAAAAGAAAGAAATTCTCCATTTGTGACAACGTGGATGAACCTGGAATGCATCATGCTGAGGGAAATAAGCCAGTCACAGAAAGATAAATTCTGCATGATCTCACTCATATATGGACTCTAAAAATGACAAACATAGAAGCAGAGAGTGGAATGGTGGTTGCCAGAGCCTGGGAGGTAGGGAAATGGGAAGGTGTTGGTCGAAGGATACAAACTTTCAGTTATAAGATGAGTAAGTTCTAGAGATCTAATGTACATCATGGTGACTGCTAATAACACTGTATTATACACTTGAAATTTGCTAAGAGGGTAGATCCTAAGTGTTCTCATAAAAAAAGGTAATTATGTGAGGGGATGGATGTGTTAATTAACTCGATTGTGGCCATCATTTCACAATGTATATTTATATGGAAACACCATGTTGTGAACCTTAAATACGCGCAATTTTTATTTGTTAATTATACCTCAATAAAACGGGGGTGGGGGAGAGGAGAAAGAATTCAAAGAAATCCCTTCTTTCCCCACATTTCTATAGTACTTATTATCAGTTCTGTAAGTATAAATTTTATTACAAATGACATCATAGTGCAGTTGTACATATGCATGTCTACACTTCTCAGTTGGAATGTAAACTCCCAGTGGGTGAAACCAGATATTAGAGGTGGTTTTTTTCTCTTTAGTGTTTACTCTAGACCCTTACCCCTAGTATTTAGGAAACAGATGTTTATATATTTATAAAATGCTAAATTAATGATGACACACTCACATGCTTTACTAAGACTAAAATATTAAAACTAATAAAACACCTTGAATACACATAATGCAAATGCATATACTTTCTAAATCTCTTTCTGCCAGTTCTTGTGTAACTTTGCCCAAATTTCCCATCATTTTCAGGCACCAAATAAAGTTTTTTTTTTCCAGAACCATAATGACATTTTTAATAGCGTAAAAAATTGGAGATAAGATTCATTCTCAGAAAACCAAAATAATTGTTTTGCAACATTCTCAATGCTGTATATGGCAAACATCATAAGAAATCTTGTTCCTACATTATTCCTATGAGCATCATTTCTGGGGCTTCTATAAATAAAAAAAAAATCAAGATAGACTTTTAGCACAAAGGAAATAGTTGCTCAAGAAAGCTCTTAGATATGGTATATATTCAAACCATTTAAGGAATATTAAAATAGGGGTGCCTGGGTGGCTTAGTCAGTTAAGCATCTGCCTTCAGCTCAGGTCATGATCCCTGGTCCTGGGACTGAGCCCCGCATCGGGCTCCCTGCTCTGCCAGGAGCCTGCTTCTCCCTCTCCCTCTGCCTGCCGCTCCCCCTGCTTGTGCTCGCTCTCTCCTTCTGTCAAATAAATAAATAAAATCTTAAAAAAAAAAAGAAATATTAAAATAGCCAAGTTCTTAGGACAGGAAAAAGTGTTCCAAAGAAAACAATCTGAAATTTTTATTTGTACTCACAATGTTAGGGATTTGAAGAGTTATTCAGGGGAAAGGGGACTCTGCTACCTTGTTTGTGTCCCTAAATTTGCCTTCAGGTTTGTACCCTATGGAGTCACTTTCCATTCTGTAGATGAAGGTGGGGCCCATAAGAAGACCGGGCTGGATGTAATGGCCAGCCGAGTGGGACAGATCAAACAGACCACTCCCACATTCCAACCCACACGTTTGATGGAGTGGAGTGCATCTTCCCATTCACACGTTCATTTATCATTCATTTATTTCACAATTATTATGGAATGCCTACGGAATACCAGAGACACAGCTAGGTGTTAGGTGTACGCTGGTAAGTACAAAGACCCGGAGCCTACTCTACAGCCTACAGTTAGTTTAGAGGGGCCAGTCAGGCAATAAAGAAGTAAACGGGCAACTATAAATAAAAACTGTGATCAGTTCAGGCCATAAAAAAGATTCTACTTTCGATTGTGTGGAGGGATTTTGCTGAAGGCATTGTGGTCAGAGAAGGTTTCACTGAAGACGTCACAGTTAAGCTGTGACCCAAAGGATGAAAGGAGTTGGTCATAGCGGTGGCAATGGCTGGGAGAGTTCCAGACAGAGGCATAAAAGCCTTGAGTGGGAGAAGAGCTCAGAGGCTCAGCAAAACCGAAAGAAGCCAATGTGCTGGAGTGTGGAGTCAGAGGGCATGATGTGGGGATGAGGTCAGGGAGGCAGAGGACAGACAAATGTTGTGGGATTGGCTTAAGTCATGGTAAGTAGCTTTGATTTTTTTTAATACAGTGAAATGAAAAGTTACTGAAGGTTTTAAGTAAGGGAATAAGCTGATACCCTTTATATTTTCAAAAAATTATTGAGGCTGTTTTCCTGAGAACAGAAAAAGAGGACGGATGGGTGAAGGACCTGCGGGAGGCTGTTACAGACGTCTGGGGCTGGGGGAAGAAAGATGGTGGTTTGGGGAAGGGGGTGGCAGTGAGGCCAGAGAGAGATGGATGGACAGGAGCTCTGTGTTGAAGGCAGAAGCAACAAGACCCAGTGAGAGCTTCACTTTGGAGGGGTGTAGAGAGGAAAGAAGAAAAGATGATGCTTAGTTTTCTGATTGGATGGCAATCCCATTTTACCAAGGTGGGGCAAACCAGGAAGGAAGAGGCAGGAGATTTTGAGGTGAGATTAAACATCATTATGCCTTTTAAAGTAAGTAGTCCTTTGAAAAAAAAAAAACAAAATAAGTATAATGCAGCCAAAATCAATATAAAACTCTCTCTTTCCCCCTCTCTCTCTAACTTTCCTTTGTATGCAATTACCTGTGAAAAATGACAGATTTAGAACACTCTGAAGGCCATTCCTTAACTGGTAGGGTACCTAAAGCCGGCATAATCCCTAGCATAGAGGTTTGCAAATTTCTCAGTTCATGATGCCTTTGGTATAACTTTTTCATGGCATCAGCAAGATCAAATGCCATAGAGTTAAAAAAAAACCTAATGTTTTTTTTAACTAGTTTAATCCAAACAAACTGGAAAAAAAATTGTATTTTATTTCATGTTTAAATAACCACTACTGTATATACTAACGGGTTGGATGTATGTGCCTCCGGGGCATTGCATAGCTTTGGAGACCCTGCCATCAGATTGCACACGACCACCTTTTATTTCCTTTCATATTGATTTCTTCAATGCTACTTGCTTTTTATCACAGCAACTTTGAAAAACCCAGCTTCTCAAAAATATAGCGTCATTAAAAGGAATGTAGCACAATTTAATGTTGAAACTGTGAATGTCCCTCAGCCAATAATTTGCCTGTGTCTGAAAGACATTATTTATTGCGGTTTTCCTCAAAGATTTAAAATATCTTGCATTCCCTGAGGTCCTCGGGGGAGGGGGGGAGGCTGGGGGAGTTGGCATATAGTGTAGGAAATGTGACCTTCACAGTCTATGAGAAATTTTATGTAAACCTTAACCTGTGTTCTCAGAGCAAACAGCATTCAGGGCAGGCACTAGGGCAGTCCAGATCTTTCCTAGAAGCCACTTCTCCCAGACTCTATGGCACCAGGCTACCAAAGTCATTTCCATTACAAGGCATACATTGTTCGGTTGTGCCCATCTTATGGTGCTTCCCAGACACTGCATTTTTGACAAATTGAAGGCAAGCTCGCATCAAGCAAGTCTATCAGCTCCATTTTTCCAAAAAGGTTTGCTCCCATCATGTTTCTGGGTCATATTATGGCAATTCTCAAATACTTCAACGGTTTTCATTATTATTACTGTATTTCTTATAGTGACCCATGATCAGTGATTACAGCTCACTGAAAACTCAGATGATGGCTAGCATTTTTTCTCAATAAAGGAATTTTCAATTAAGGCATACACATTTTTTTTAGACATAATACTGTTGTACACTTAATAGACGACTGTAGAGTGTAAATGCAGCTTTTATATGCACTGGGAAACCAAAAACTTCATTCAACTCACTTTATTGCAGTATTTGCTTTATTGCAGGGGTCTGGAACCAAGCCCGCAATGTCTTCAGAGTATACCGATATTCACTTCACACACTCATGAGCCTCCGGTGGGTTTCAGTTAGTCCTATTGCATCAGGAGCCAAACTTGGCCTCAACTTGAGATTCTCCATTAACTGACCGTGGCTTCCATGTTTCTCCCTCTTGTTGCTGTAACTCCCCCTGACACACCGTCACCCTGGCCCTGGGAGTCCTCGTCAGCCCTTCATTCCACCTTCTCTTCTGGGGTTTTTGGCTCTGATTGTGATGCTTCCTATCATCCTACTACCCATCCACCTTCGCTCCCTCAGTGATGAAGACCCACTGTGTCCACAAGGCTTTTCTGAGTAAACTCTGGATGCCGCTCACTCCAAACCCCAGAGCCCCGGAGCACTGAGTTTGTTGCCAGACTGCCTGTGTGTTAATGTTGTCTCTCCAGGTATTAGCAGCGCCATCTTGAATTCCTGAACTTCCTAGGTCATAGCTTCCTTAGCTGCAAATGGGCAGAATGTTCCCTGCCTCAGAGCAGGGTAAACAATTTCTTACTGGAAACTGCTTAGATCAGCGTCTGACACGGAGACATTAGTGACTGTAGCTCTGGTTATCGTTGTTGGTGTTTTTGTTATTTTAATGACAGGTTATCCCATCTAACTATGTTTGTTTTTCTGTGTCTACGGTGAAAGATCCTCCTCAAAGGCAAGTGCCATGCACAGTGTTTCAAATTCTGAAGTTGAGCTGAACTGAAAAAACAACACACTTTCATGGATTATTGTAAGATAATGCAAACACATGATTATAGAATTAGGATTCTTAGATTTTTATGTAAATGAAGTTCTCTAAACTGACTTCTCCCATATGTGTGCCAAAACTTTTACAAAACAATGATAATCTATTTGGAAGCTTTCTAAAATAGTCCTCTAAAGTATTTCTGAAATACTTTCCAAATACTTTTCTAAAATAGTCACTAAAATACTCCTCCGCTCTCTTAAAGAGAGGCTACCAAATATAAATTAAACTCGTTTGACTCATTGCTACTAATACGGACGTCCCTCACCATGCAGTAATTCTGTTTTGTGACCTCCTGCACCTCTGTCTTGTCTGTCATTTTTCTTCTCATTGCATCTTCCTGGAACTACTTCTCCCCTTAAGTCAGAGGGAGAAGATCTAGATAGAGGCTATCCATTGGATAGACTCATCTTCCAAGTAAGAGTCTTGTTCACCAACACAATACTGTATGCAAGGGCCTGAGAAAGCTCATACTTGGGCTTAGTGAAGAATGGAAACCCAAGTTCAGACCAATGAGGTCACACATGATGGTTGAAATAATAAAGGGCTAATTAGAGAGCAAGGGATTTGCAATAGCTCTTTCAAGTTATCACAGAAAATTTTAGCTTTTTTTTTTTTTTCCTGGTTTGGAACTGTATTCTGAGGATTTGATATTGCCAGGATGTGAACGATGTAATTTCTTACATTCAGAGTATGGTGTTAAAACGGTGAGGTTGGGGCACCTGGGTGGCTCAGTTGGTTGAGCAACTGCCTTCAGCTCAGGTCATGATCCCAGGGTCCTGGGATCGAGTCCCGCATCGGGCTCCCTGCTCTGCGGGGAGCCTGCTTCTCCCTCTCCCACTCCCCGTGCTTGTGTTCCCTCTCTCGCTGTGTCTCTCTCTGTCAAATAAATAAATAAAATCTTTAAAAAAAAAAAAAGACGGTGAGGTTGGGGCCAGTGGTGAAGAAAACCACTTGCACCTGAGCACTGTCATTGTTCCATTTCATTGTTCGTTTGTTTATGTTTCCAAATTTCATTTGAAGAAAGGGTTCAGAAGCCCTTTACCTCCAAAATATGAAGCTTAAAGTTATGGAGTGGAAATCATGTCTTGGGTGATGTACAGGGGATTCAAAAAGCGAAACTATAGTAAGAGCCCTGTAGTATGGTTCTTTGCATCGGGAAGTTGAAAGTTCACAATACATACTCATTCTTTGGGTGGCCCTCTTGCATGTCTTATGTAGCTGTGCATGGGAAGAGATGATAAATAGCACTGATCATTTCCCCTTTAAGATGGCTATATCACACATCAGTTGACATCACTACCTTCATTAGATGCCTAAAAGCAGTTAACTTATAGTAAAAACATAAGCCATGTTCTTGGACATAGTGTCCACAGTAAGTTGTCATCACTGTTTTTTAAAAGCCACCTGTGATGGTTAATTTTATGTGTCAACTTGGCGAGGCTATGGTACACAGTTGTTTGTTTAAACACCAGTCAAGGTGTCGTTGTGAAGGAATTTTTTTAGATGCAATTAACATTTAATTCAACAGAGTTTGAGTAAGGCAGATTATTCTCCGTCATGTACGTGGGCCTATTCCAAACAGTTGAAGGTTTTAGGAGAAAAGGCTGAGGTCCCCAGAAAAGCAAGGAATTCTTAGACTGCCTTTGGATTCAAGACTGCAATGTCAAATTTTCTCTGGATCTCCAGCCTACTATCATGCCCTGCAGATTTTAGACTGACCAGCCTGATGATCATGTGAGTCAATTCCTTTAAATAAATAAAGATAGATGATAGATAGACCCATGGATACCTAGATTCTCTATTGGTCCTATTTCTCTGGAAGGCCCTAACTAATACAGACTAATACACAACCAAACCTGGCCGATAGTTGCTTCTAATCTGGCTTCTCCCTCTGGTTAAGTGTAGATCTGCCTTTACAAATATAGAAGCCTATAAACTGGTATGTTGCAAATAGCTAGAAGACCAACAAGTCTTCAATATCTGACCTTTAGCAGTACCCCCTGCGGGGTATACCTCTTTCCAAAACTATAGTGTATTACTTAAAGTAAATAAAAATAAATCAGAACAGTAACACAACACCTGCTGGGCCCTCTAGAATAACTTAAGGGTATTGTCCTAATCCTAGGACAAAGAGAAAAGCTCATCTAATTTCCGATGATAGTGCCACTCTTATCCAGATATAATGAAAAGGCTAATGGGCATTTTAATGTTTATATGAAGAGAAAACCAGATCCTGCAGCAACAGATCTACCACGGCTACTTGAAGAAGGTTCTACCAAAAAACAGGTATTAGGGGCTGAATTGTGTTACCCCAAAATTTATATGTTGAAACCCTACCCCAGTACCTGAATTTATTTAGAGATAGGGCCTTTAAAGAAGTGATTAAGTTAAAATGAGGCTGTTGATGTAGGCCTTAATCCAACATGACTTATAAGAAGACGAAATTTGGACACACAGAGAAACATTAGGGGTGCACACACCCAGAGGAGAGGCCATGTAAGAACAAGGTGAGAAGACCATCTTCAAGCCAAGGAAAAAATAAATCCTCCAAAGAAACCAAACCTCCCGACATCTCAATCTCAGACTTCTAGTCTCTAGAACAGTAAGAAAATAAATTTCTGTTGTTTAAGCCAGCCAGTCTGTGGTATTTTGTTATGGTAGCCCTAGCAAGCTAAAGCAACAGGAAATCAAAAGTCTTATTTAAAACTCTACTTCTGTAGAGCAAGAAATACTTCTCTTGCCTTTTTTTTTTTTTTTTTTTGTCCACAAAGAGTGACAATGTTCTTCTCCTAAAGTACTGACAATCTTTTCAAATGATGGGCTTATTTCGTTAGATAAACTTCAACTTTTCATTCTTAGATTCTATTTTCTTAGAATAGGGAGGAAGAGCAATGTGGAAAGAAGGCATAATGCCCTGTTCCAAAAAGTCTGAGGTCTCCGGCAGAAATGGTGTACGTGACATACAGAAGCGAATTGACCAAAGGAAGGTAGAGATTACGCGGTAGGGGAGGAGGGATGAAAAGAGAAAGTAAAAGTAAGAAATTCAGATAAAGCTGGAGCAGGAGAGCAGTAACCTTTACCCATTCGAAATCCAAACGCTTGGAAGCATTTGAGAAACTTAAGTTGGTTGTTTTGTTTTATGTTAGCTCAGCCATTGAGGCCATATTTCTTCTTCCCAAAATATAACCATCCGTTGTGTTACAAATCTTCAAACTATGCAAGTAAATGGTTGAGTGAATTTCATTTAATCATTTAAGGGTTTATGCTAAAATTTGCTTCAGGCAGATAAGTTAGAAGTATAAGGATATGTCAAATTCTCCAGTGACTTATGATGAATTCTAGAGTGTGAAACCACTCCTCTCTGTTGTTTGTAGATAAGAACTTTTAAAAGTGGTCTGTGCATTTGAGAAATAAAGTGAGTGGAAAATTTCTCTAAGTAGGACATATTTCTGATGACTAAGATTGGTACATTATTTCTACTCCAAACTAAGTCAATAATGGATTGTTCCCAGATAAGCACACAAAAATGAATTATATGTAACTTAGAGCTGAAATAGCAGACATAAATTTACTAATTTAGTTCACCATAGAACTGGTCCAAAGAAACAACAACAACAACAAAAACTTCAGAAGAAGCACAAAAACTCACTGACTAGGGTAGCATGACTTTCATCAAGTGATCACACTAAGGTCATTAATAACTGCAGAAAATGACTAACCCATTCATAGTTTCCGTGGAACGCAGCAAATGGTGTAGAATCAGAATTTTATAACGTCATTTATCTTTCAAGTTTTTTTTTCATGATCCAAGTGAAAAATTGAGCCCTCATTACGTGAGAGGAAAATCAAACCAGAGAATGCCATAAATTTATGGAGAGCTATGTTGAAAAACACATCTTGAAAGTGACACAGCAGTGATTGATGAGAAAAATCTCGAATTCACTTGCAAACTGTTTTCCATTAAAGATTTTTAAATCTTGTGATTTTGTTTTTAACAAAAGTGCTACTGTTTTTTAAAAGATCTCAGAGAATAGGAGTTTAAAGAGCAACTTTTCAAATTCCAGAGAAATTGAATTCAAACACTATTTTATCTGGACTTGAAATCAGCATGGAATGTCTGCTGGACAATGAAATGGAACCTAAGACAGTACGCTCATGCATTTCTTTACTTTTTCAACTATAAGCATTTGCAAGTGCTAGAGCTTTTCAAAGTACATTTAAAATTATAAAATGGAAGTGAAAAGGCACAACCTTTGTCTTGTGAAAATGGCAATGATAGCTTATTTAAACTATGTCACCTAGAATGTATAAGATGCTTATTGACAAGAAAAGAGGGAGCTGGATTTTGGGGGTGGAGGTTGGGCAGAGATGAAAACAAGTGCTCTCTCTGCCCAAGAGAATGGCTCCTTCAGGAAATACTTCATGTTGTAAAAACATATTCTTAAACCACTTCCTAGCTTTGGTGTGGTTAGTAATACAGAGGAAACCCATTCTCATGAACATAAAACAAAGAAGTCAGGAGATGTGTCAAAATCCTTACATCGTACCTCTTGCTAGTGAACCCACACAAGTTGTCCCACATCTCTACACCTTAATATTTACATTGACAATGCAGATAGTATCTTGTCTAAATATTTGACTGAGAAAAATAAAACTGAAATAACATATAAGAAAGCCTTCCTAAAGTTAAAAGAAAGAAGCTATTCCATTGCAATATTTTATTGCTGTAATTTTTTATTGCTCTAAAAATTTCCTTCATTTCAACAGTCATTTAGATCTTACAGTTCTTTTTTTTTTTTTTTTCTCACTGCAATAGCAAAGCAAATGTTCCATTAACTCCAATGAAGTGAAGAAACTTCTCTGACACATTCCTGGATTGTCTACTCAATCATGTTCTATCAAATCAAAGTAAAATTGCTTCTGTGAAGTTAGTGGCACCATTAAGGAGGGTGTAGTCAAGTGTTGGAGTGAGATTCCAGTTGGAGGGTTGTGTTCATATGTCAAAGCAACACAGATCACCAGTAGAGCACAGGAAAATTCTCTCCACAACCTCTTCACTTAGGACCTGCGCACAGATGTCATCTCAAATTCACTCTGACCTCAACTCAAAGTTTAGAACCAATAACAAAATTGCATTGTCTTGGTAAGGGAGGGACATTTTCTAATGGGAAGCCACTGCTCTTCGGTCAAGTTAGTGCTGAAAGGGCTCACAGAAATCATCAAAACCAGTGGTTTCCAAATATTTTTAGTGCAAAATCTCTGTTATCAGATGAAGTCTTATCCCAAATCCTGCTATGGAAGACAGTCTGGAAATGAATGGCTCTGTCTTGGAAGAAACAGTGGAGGAAGAAGTCTCCCACCCAGTCTCCCCACTTGGAAACATTGTCACATCTTCAGAACAAGAAGTTCTATGGAATGCATTTTGAAAATAATGAATTTCTTTCATTTGACAAAGAACCTTAACATGCTCTCCTGCGAGGAGGACAAGAGCCCACACCTATTGACTACATCCTGTGCTCTTTTTATTAAACTACCCCTTTTTCTTTATTTCTTATTTCCTCAGGGCACAATTGAGTTGGTTACTTCTGTGGGTATGTTCCACACACCTGAGGAGCCTGGGCTGGGTACAGGGAGAGAGACAGGGTTTGTGGATGAAATAGGAAAGAAAAATGTGATGTGTACCTCGTAAATAAGATTCCCTTATAACCAAAGGTTATTTACAGGGAGGGTTAAAGGGATGTAGAAGAAACTCAGAGCAGCAGTTCTCAAACTCTTGGTTTCATTTCAACACATTCGAAGTTACTGAGGACTCCAAAAGCCTTTAATCTTCATGTGGGCTTTATGTCTCGTAATAACGAATAGAACTGAGAAATTTTAAAATATTGATTCAGTCATTTATTTAAAATCATGTTAACCATTACATAAAACGTAACATTTTTTTTTGCTTGCCTTATTTTTATTTATTTTTTTATGTTTTTACTACATCAAAAACTAATGATGTATGGTAATTAACATAATAAAATAAAATTTAAAAAGATTTATTCTCAAGAAAAATATATTTTCCAAGTAAAAAATAGTGAGAATGGCATCGCTTTATATATTTTCAAATCTCTTTAATGTTTGGCTGTATGGAAGATAGTTGGATTGCCGTACCTGCTCCTCCCTTCGGGTTGTTATGACATCACACGTGTCACAGTCACTGAGTAATGCCAAGGTAGGCTTATAAGGGTACGAGAGTCCTAAAGAGAAATGATATCTTAATATTAGTATGAGAATAGTTTTGACCTAACAGAGCCCACAAAATGATCTCTGGGACCTTGAGGGTCTTCTCTGTTGATCTTTCACGCAGTGAGATCTCTACCTGGAAACTGACGTGAAGCATGAATCAAAGCCTACAACAAAAACTGAAATGGTGGGGCACCTGAGTGGCTCAGTCGTTAAGCGTCTGCCTTCGGCTCGGGTCATGATCCCAGGGTCCTGGGATCGAGCCCCGCATCGGGCTCCTTGCTCGGCGGGAAGCCTGCTTCTCCCTCTCCCACTCCCTCTGCCTGTGTTCCCTCTCTCGCTGTGTCTCTCTCTGTTAAATAAATAAAATCTTTAAAAAAAAAAAAAAACTGAAATGGTGTTTGAAACTGCAGGTGACCCAATTGATCAGTAATAAGAAGGCGGGGGTGGTGGGGGAGGATATGTTTGGTCCATTTATTCAGACTGTGTAAAGACTGTAAGTAGATATAGCAGATAAATGTCATTTCAATTAAATAAATGCAAACTAGGGCAAAGAGATAGAGTTTACCATCACCACCCTACTTGCAAAGTACAAGAGAAGGTAGTTATTACAAGTAAAATTAGCAGTAGATCTTACTGAAAGACTTCATATTCTTTGAACTTCTTGGTTTCCTAGTGTTACAGGGCTGCGGGGTTCTTGTCTCATGGAGTCGAAGAATAAATCTCGAGGACAAAAGGGTGAAGTGAAAGTTTATGAAGTTAAGGTAAGAACAGAAAGGAAAGAAAAGGAGCTTTCTAAAATGAGAGGGGTCCCGAATGGGTTGCCATTGAAGGCTTTTATGGTCGGTCTTTTATAGAAAACTGACCAGGGAAGTTGGTAAATATCTTGTCAACAACATATAAGACAAACATGGTGGATCTGTAAATATCATGTGAATATCCTGTCTATATTTGTAACAAACATGGTGGATTTGTTATGCTCCCTTCTCTCTGGTTAATATCTCATCTATAACATTTCTTTATATCTGGGATTTCTGGGATCCTAGTTAGGTAGACCCCTGTGTGAGCCCAGTCATGAGCCCCCTACCTATTTCTCTCTTCCTAGCTTCACCTGCCCCTTTACTCACTAGAATAGGCTAAGTTTCTGTAATTCCAACATGGAATTGCTGTGAGCAGATACAGTATTATAAGAAATGTATTTTACACAGGGAGAAAATAAACTTTTTAAAAGTTTTTGTAATTTGTTATAATGTGTAATCATTTTCATGTGTTCTATGCCAAGCACATAAAATTCAATAAAATTCAAATTCAATTTAAAGTGACCTAGGAGTCTGTCCATGAGAACATTATAGACTGAACGCTATACATTCTGCCCTTCTCTTTCCTTTCAAAAATGGGATGCATGCTGAGACGATCCACTTGTCACGGTTCTCTTAATGTTCCCTTTGTGTGCTCCCCATATCCAGACTCTCAAAGCTATGTAAAGACACGTGCCCATACAATAATCTAGAGAGGTCTGTGCAGGGGCACAGATTGTGAACAGCTCAGCCCAGGAATACTGAACCCATCC